>NC_091592.1:2474075-2529075 GCF_042767895.1 Penaeus vannamei | reverse complement strand
AATCACTCTAATCCACGATAGGTTACAGTACCTGCAATTTGGGGAGGTTAAGTTAGGTTACATTGGTTAGGTTAGGTTAGGTTAGGTTAGGTTAGGCTCAAATTTAACCAGGAGACTCCAAATTTCGTTTTCTCACATAAACTTGATCGTAAATCACTCTAATCCATGATAGGTTACAGTACCTGCAATTTTGGGAGGTTAGGTTAGGTTACGTTGGTTAGGTTAGGTTAGGTTAGGTTAGGTTAGGTTAGGTTAGGCTCAAATTTAACCAGGAGACTCCAAATTTCGTTTTCTCACATAAACTTGATCGTAAATCACTCTAATCCACGATAGGTTACAGTACCTGCAATTTGGGGAGGTTAGGTTAGGTTACGTTGGTTAGGTTAGGTTAGGTTAGGTTAGGTTAGGTTAGGCTCAAATTTAACCAGGAGACTCCAAATTTCGTTTTCTCACATAAACTTGATCGTAAATCACTCTAATCCACGATAGGTTACAGTACCTGCAATTTGGGGAGGTTAGGTTAGGTTAAGTTGGTTAGGTTAGGTTAGGTTAGGTTAGGTTAGGTTAGGTTAGGCTCAAATTTAACCAGGAGACTCCAAATTTCGTTTTCTCACATAAACTTGATCGTAAATCACTCTAATCCACGATAGGTTACAGTACCTGCAATTTGGGGAGGTTAGGTTAGGTTACGTTGGTTAGGTTAGGTTAGGTTAGGTTAGGCTCAAATTTAACCAGGAGACTCCAAATTTCGTTTTCTCACATAAACTTGATCGTAAATCACTCTAATCCACGATAGGTTACAGTACCTGCAATTTGGGGAGTTTAGGTTAGGTTACATTGGTTATGTTCGGTTCGGTTAGGTTAGGTTAGGTTAGGTTAGGCTCAAATTTAACCAGGAGACTCCAAATTTCGTTTTCTCACATAAACTTGATCGTAAATCACTCTAATCCACGATAGGTTACAGTACCTGCAATTTGGGGAGGTTAGGTTAGGTTACGTTTGTTAGGTTAGGTTAGGTTAGGTTAGGTTAGGGTAGGCTAAAATTTAATCAGGAGACTCCAAAATTCGTTTTCTCACATAAACTTGATCGTAAATCACTCTAATCCACGATAGGTTACAGTACCTGCAATTTGGGGAGGTTAGGTTAGGTTACGTTGGTTAGGTTAGGTTAGGTTAGGTTAGGTTAGGTTAGGCTCAAATTTAACCAGGAGACTCCAAATTTCGTTTTCTCACATAAACTTGATCGTAAATCACTCTAATCCACGATAGGTTACAGTACCTGCAATTTGGGTAGGTTAGGTTAGGTTAGGTTACGTTGGTTAGGTTAGGTTAGGTTAGGTTAGGTTAGGTTAGGCTCAAATTTAACCAGGAGACTCCAAATTTCGTTTTCTCACATAAACTTGATCGTAAATCACTCTAACCCACGGTAGGTTACAGTACCTGCAATTTGGGGAGGTTAGGTTAGGTTACGTTGGTTAGGTTAGGTTAGGTTAGGTTAGGTTAGGTTAGGCTCAAATTTAACCAGGAGACTCCAAATTTCGTTTTCTCGCATAAACTTGAGTGTAAATCACTCTAATCCACGATAGGTTACAGTACCTGCAATTTGGGGAGGTTAGGTTAGGTTACGTTGGTTAGGTTAGGTTAGGTTAGGTTAGGTTAGGTTAGGCTCAAATTTAACCAGGAGACTCCAAATTTCGTTTTCTCACATAAACTTGATCGTAAATCACTCTAATCCACGATAGGTTACAGTACCTGCAATTTGGGGAGGTTAGGTTAGGTTACGTTGGTTAGGTTAGGTTAGGTTAGGTTAGGTTAGGTTAGGTTAGGCTCAAATTTAACCAGGAGACTCCAAATTTCGTTTTCTCACATAAACTTGATCGTAAATCACTCTAATCCACGATAGGTTACAGTACCTGCAATTTGGGGAGGTTAGGTTAGGTTACGTTGGTTAGGTTAGGTTAGGTTAGGTTAGGTTAGGTTAGGCTCAAATTTAACCAGGAGACTCCAAATTTCGTTTTCTCACATAAACTTGATCGTAAATCACTCTAATCCACGATAGGATATAGTACCTGCATTTTGGGAAGGTTAGGTTATGTTACGTTGGTTAGGTTAGGTTAGGTTAGGTTAGGTTAGGTTAGGCTCAAATTTAACCAGGAGACTCCAAATTTCGTTTTCTCACATAAACTTGATCGTAAATCACTCTAATCCACGATAGGTTACAGTACCTGCAATTTGGGGAGGTTAGGTTAGGTTACGTTGGTTAGGTTAGGTTAGGTTAGGTTAGGTTAGGTTAGGTTAGGCTCAAATTTAACCAGGAGACTCCAAATTTCGTTTTCTCACATAAACTTGAGTGTAAATCACTCTAATCCACGATAGGTTACAGTACCTGTAATTTGGGGAGGTTAGGTTAGGTTACGTTGGTTAGGTTAGGTTAGGTTAGGCTCAAATTTAACCAGGAGACTCCAAATTTCGTTTTCTCACATAAACTTGATCGCAAATCACTCTAATCCACGATAGGTTACAGTACCTGCAATTTGGGGAGGTTAGGTTAGGTTACGTTGGTTAGGTTAGGTTAGGTTAGGTTATGTTAGGTTAGGTTAGGTTAGGCTCAAATTTAACCAGGAGACTCCAAATTTCGTTTTCTCACATAAACTTGATCGTAAATCACTCTAATCCACGATAGGTTACAGTACCTGCAATTTGGGGAGGTTAGGTTAGGTTACGTTGGTTATGTTAGGTTAGGTTAGGTTAGGTTAGGCTCAAATTTAACCAGGAGACTCCAAATTTCGTTTTCTCACATAAACTTGATCGTAAATCACTCTATTCCACGATAGGTTACAGTACCTGCAATTTGGGGAGGTTAGGTTAGGTTACGTTGGTTAGGTTAGGTTAGGTTAGGTTAGGTTAGGTTAGGCTCAAATTTAACCAGGAGACTCCAAATTTCGTTTTCTCACATAAACTTGATCGTAAATCATTCTAATCCACGATAGGTTACAGTACCTGCAATTTGGGGAGGTTAGGTTAGGTTACGTTGGTTAGGTTAGGTTAGGTTAGGTTAGGCTCAAATTTAACCAGGAGACTCTAAATTTCGTTTTCTCACATAAACTTGAGTGTAAATCACTCTAATCCACGATAGGTTACAGTACCTGCAATTTGGGGAGGTTAGGTTACGTTGGTTAGGTTAGGTTAGGTTAGGTTAGGCTCAACTTTAACCAGGAGACTCCAAATTTCGTTTTCTCACATAAACTTGATCGTAAATCACTCTAATCCACGATAGGTTACAGTACCTGCAATTTGGGGAGGTTAGGTTAGGTTACGTTGGTTAGGTTAGGTTAGGTTAGGTTAGGTTAGGTTAGGCTCAAATTTAACCAGGAGACTCCAAATTTCGTTTTCTCACATAAACTTGATTGTAAATCACTCTAATCCACGATAGGTTACAGTACCTGCAATTTGGGGAGGTTAGGTTAGGTTACGTTGGTTAGGTTAGGTTAGGTTAGGTTAGTTTAGGTTAGGCTCAAATTTAACCAGGAGACTCCAAATTTCGTTTTCTCCCATAAACTTGATCGTAAATCACTCTAATCCACGATAGGTTATAGTACCTGCATTTTGGGAAGGTTAGGTTAGGTTACGTTGGTTAGGTTACGTTAGGTTAGGTTAGGTTAGGTTAGGTTAGGTTAGGTTAGGTTAGGTTAGGCTCAAATTTAACCAGGAGACTCCAAATTTCGTTTTCTCACATAAACATGATCGTAAATCACTCTAATCCACGATAGGTTACAGTACCTGCAATTTGGGGAGGTTAGGTTAGGTTACGTTGGTTAGGTTAGGTTAGGTTAGGTTAGGTTAGGCTCAAATTTAACCAGGAGACTCCAAATTTCGTTTTCTCACATAAATTTGATCGTAAATCACTCTAATCCACGATAGGTTACAGTACCTGCAATTTGGGGAGTTTAGGTTAGGTTACGTTGGTTAGGTTAGGTTAGGTTAGGTTAGGTTAGGTTAGGCTCAAATTTAACCAGGAGACTCCAAATTTCGTTTTCTCACATAAACTTGATCGTTTATCACTCTAATCCACGATAGGTTACAGTACCTGCAATTTGGGGAGTTTAGGTTAGGTTACGTTGGTTAGGTTAGGTTAGGTTAGGTTAGGTTAGGTTAGGCTCAAATTTAACCAGGAGACTCCAAATTTCGTTTTCTCGCATAAACTTGATCGTAAATCACTCTAATATACGATAGGTTATAGTACCTGCATTTTGGGAAGGTTAGGTTAGGTTACGTTGCTTAGGTTAGGTTAGGTTAGGTTAGGTTAGGTTAGGCTCAAATTTAACAAGGAGACTCCAAATTTCGTTTTCTCACATAAACTTGATCGTAAATAACTCTAATCCACGATAGGTTACAGTACCTGCAATTTGGGGAGG
Source organism: Penaeus vannamei (assembly GCF_042767895.1). Classification (NCBI taxonomy): domain Eukaryota; kingdom Metazoa; phylum Arthropoda; class Malacostraca; order Decapoda; family Penaeidae; genus Penaeus; species Penaeus vannamei. The sequence goes on along the minus strand of NC_091592.1, from coordinate 2,524,660 downwards.
TTAGGTTAGGTTACGTTGGTTAGGTTAGGTTAGGTTAGGTTAGGTTAGGTTAGGTTAGGCTCATATTTAACCAGGAGACTCCAAATTTCGTTTTCTCACATAAACTTGATCGTAAATCACTCTAATCCACGATAGGTTACAGTACCTGCAATTTGGGGAGGTTAGGTTAGGTTACGTTGGTTAGGTTAGGCTAGGTTAGGTTAGGTTAGGTTAGGCTCAAATTTAACCAGGAGACTCCAAATTTCGTTTTCTCACATAAACTTGATCGTAAATCACTCTAATCCACGATAGGTTACAGTACCTGCAATTTGGGGAGGTTAGGTTAGGTTACGTTGGTTAGGTCAGGTTAGGTTAGGTTAGGTTAGGTTAGGTTAGGCTCAAATTTAACCAGGAGACTCCAAATTTCGTTTTCTCACATAAACATGATCGTAAATCACTCTAATCCACGATAGGTTACAGTACCTGCAATTTGCGGAGGTTAGGTTAGGTTACGTGGGTTAGGTTAGGTTAGGTTAGGTTAGGTTAGGCTCAAATTTAACCAGGAGACTCCAAATTTCGTTTTCTCACATAAACTTGATCGTAAATCACTCTAATCCACGATAGGTTACAGTACCTGCAATTTGGGGAGTTTAGGTTAGGTTGCGTTGGTTAGGTTAGGTTCGGTTAGGTTAGGTTAGGTTAGGTTAGGCTCAAATTTAACCAGGAGACTCCAAATTTCGTTTTCTCACATAAACTTGATCGTAAATCACTCTAATCCACGATAGGTTACAGTACCTGCAATTTGGGGAGGTTAGGTTAGGTTACGTTGGTTAGGTTAGGTTAGGTTAGGTTAGGTTAGGCTCAAATTTAACCAGGAGACTCCAAATTTCGTTTTCTCACATAAACTTGATCGTAAATCACTCTAATCCACGATAGGTTACAGTACCTGCAATTTGGGGAGGTTAGGTTAGGTTACGTTGGTTAGGTTAGGTTAGGTTAGGTTAGGTTAGGTTAGGTTAGGCTCAAATTTAACCAGGAGACTCCAAATTTCGTTTTCTCACATAAACTTGATCGTAAATCACTCTAATCCACGATAGGTTACAGTACCTGCAATTTGGGGAGGTTAGGTTAGGTTACGTTGGTTAGGTTAAGTTAGGTTAGGTTAGGTTAGGTTAGGTTAGGTTAGGCTCAAATTTAACCAGGAGACTCCAAATTTCGTTTTCTCACATAAACTTGATCGTAAATCACTCTAATCCACGATAGGTTACAGTACCTGCAATTTGGAGAGGTTAGGTTAGGTTACGTTGGTTAGGTTAGGTTAGGTTAGGTTAGGTTAGGCTCAAATTTAACCAGGAGACTCCAAATTTCGTTTTCTCACATAAACTTGATCGTAAATCACTCTAATCCACGATAGGTTACAGTACCTGCAATTTGGGGAGGTTAGGTTAGGTTACGTGGGTTAGGTTAGGTTAGGTTAGGTTAGGTTAGGTTAGGTTAGGTTAGGTTAGGCTCAAATTTAACCAGGAGACTCCAAATTTCGTTTTCTCACATAAACGGTCGTAAATCACTCTAATCCACGATAGGTTACAGTACCTGCAATTTGGGGAGGTTAGGTTAGGTTACGTTGGTTAGGTTAGGTTAGGTTAGGTTAGGTTAGGTTAGGCTCAAATTTAACCAGGAGACTCCAAATTTCGTTTTCTCACATAAACTTGATCGTAAATCACTCTAATCCACGATAGGTTACAGTACCTGCAATTTGGGGAGGTTAGGTTAGGTTACGTTGGTTAGGTTAGGTTAGGTTAGGTTAGGTTAGGTTAGGCTCAAATTTAACCAGGAGACTCCAAATTTCGTTTTCTCACATAAACTTGATCGTAAATCACTCTAATCCACGATAGGTTACAGTACCTGCAATTTGGGGAGGTTAGGTTAGGTTACGTTGGTTAGGTTAGGTTAGGTTAGGTTAGGCTCAAATTTAACCAGGAGACTCCAAATTTCGTTTTCTCACATAAACTTGATCGTAAATCACTCTAATCCACGATAGGTTACAGTACCTGCAATTTGGGGAGGTTAGGTTAGGTTACGTTGGTTAGGTTAGGTTAGGTTAGGCTCAAATTTAACCAGGAGACTCCAAATTTCGTTTTCTCACATAAACTTGATCGTAAATCACTCTAATCCACGATAGGTTACAATACCTGCAATTTGGGGAGGTTAGGTTAGGTTACGTTGGTTAGGTTAGGTTAGGTTAGGTTAGGTTAGGTTAGGTTAGGTTAGGCTGAAATTTAACCAGGAGACTCCAAATTTCGTTTTCTCACATAAACTTGATCGTAAATCACTCTAATCCACGATAGGTTACAGTACCTGCAATTTGGGGAGGTTAGGTTAGGTTACGTTGGTTAGGTTAGGTTAGGTTAGGTTAGGTTAGGTTAGGCTCAAATTTAACCAGGAGACTCCAAATTTCGTTTTCTCACATAAACTTGATCATAAATCACTCTAATCCACGATAGGTTACAGTACCTGCAATTTGGGGAGGTTAGGTTAGGTTACGTTGGTTAGGTTAGGTTAAGTTAGGTTAGGTTAGGTTAGGCTCAAATTTAACCAGGAGACTCCAAATTTCGTTTTCTCACATAAACTTGAGTGTAAATCACTCTAATCCACGATAGGTTACAGTACCTGCAATTTGGGGAGGTTAGGTTAGGTTACGTTGGTTAGGTTAGGTTAGGTTAGGTTAGGTTAGGCTCAAATTTAACCAGGAGACTCCAAATTTCGTTTTCTCACATAAACTTGATCGTAAATCACTCTAATCCACGATAGGTTACAGTACCTGCAATTTGGGGAGGTTAGGTTAGGTTACGTTGGTTAGGTTAGGTTAGGTTAGGTTAGGTTAGGTTAGGTTATCCTCAAATTTAACCAGGAGACTCCAAATTTCGTTTTCTCACATAAACTTGATCGTAAATCACTCTAATCCACGATAGGTTACAGTACCTGCAATTTGCGGAGGTTTGGTTAGGTTACGTTGGTTAGGTTAGGTTAGGTTAGGTTAGGCTCAAATTTAACCAGGAGACTCCAAATTTCGTTTTCTCACATAAACTTGATCGTAAATCACTCTAATCCACGATAGGTTACAGTACCTGCAATTTGGGGAGTTTAGGTTAGGTTGCGTTGGTTAGGTTAGGTTAGGTTAGGTTAGGTTAGGCTCAAATTTAACCAGGAGACTCCAAATTTCGTTTTCTCACATAAACTTGATCGTAAATCACTCTAATCCACGATAGGTTACAGTACCTGCAATTTGGGGAGGTTAGGTTAGGTTACGTTGGTTAGGTTAGGTTCGTTAGGTTAGGTTAGGTAAGGTTCAAATTTAACCAGGAGACTCCAAATTTCGTTTTCTCACATAAACTTGATCGTAAATCACTCTAATCCACGATAGGTTACAGTACCTGCAATTTGGGGAGGTTAGGTTAGGTTACGTTGGTTAGGTTAGGTTAGGTTAGGTTAGGTTAGGTTAGGCTCAAATTTAACCAGGAGACTCCAAATTTCGTTTTCTCACATAAACTTGATCGTAAATCACTCTAATCCACGATAGGTTACAGTACCTGCAATTTGGGGAGGTTAGGTTAGGTTACGTTGGTTAGGTTAGGTTAGGTTAGGTTAGGTTAGGTTAGGTTAGGCTCAAATTTAACCAGGAGACTCCAAATTTCGTTTTCTCACATAAACTTGATCGTAAATCACTCTAATCCACGATAGGTTACAGTACCTGCAATTTGGGGAGGTTAGGTTAGGTTACGTTGGTTAGGTTAGGTTAGGTTAGGTTAGGTTAGGTTAGGCTCAAATTTAACCAGGAGACTCCAAATTTCGTTTTCTCACATAAACTTGATCGTAAATCACTCTAATCCACGATAGGTTACAGTACCTGCAATTTGGGGAGGTTAGGTTAGGTTACGTTGGTTAGGTTAGGTTAGGTTAGGTTAGGTTAGGTTAGGTTAGGTTAGGCTCAAATTTAACCAGGAGACTCCAAATTTCGTTTTCTCACATAAACTTGATCGTAAATCACTCTAATCCACGATAGGTTACAGTACCTGCAATTTGGGGAGGTTAGGTTAGGTTACGTTTGTTAGGTTTGGTTAGGTTAGGTTAGGTTAGGTTAGGCTCAAATTTAACCAGGAGACTCCAAATTTCGTTTTCTCACATAAACTTGATCGTAAATCACTCTAATCCACGATAGGTTACAGTACCTGCAATTTGGGGAGGTTAGGTTAGGTTACGTTGGTTAGGTTAGGTTAGGTTAGGTTAGGTTAGGTTAGGTTAGGTTAGGCTCAAATTTAACCAGGAGACTCCAAATTTCGTTTTCTCACATAAACTTGATCGTAAATCACTCTAATCCACGATAGGTTACAGTACCTGCAATTTGGGGAGGTTAGGTTAGGTTACGTTGGTTAGGTTAGGTTAGGTTAGGTTAGGTTAGGTTAGGCTCAAATTTAACCAGGAGACTCCAAATTTCGTTTTCTCACATAAACTTGATCGTAAATCACTCTAATCCACGATAGGTTACAGTACCTGCAATTTGGGGAGGTTAGGTTAGGTTACGTTGGTTAGGTTAGGTTAGGTTAGGTTAGGTTAGGTTAGGCTCAAATTTAACCAGGAGACTCCAAATTTCGTTTTCTCACATAAACTTGATCGTAAATCACTCTAATCCGCGATAGGTTACAGTACCTGCAATTTGGGGAGTTTAGGTTAGGTTACTTTGGTTAAGTTAGGTTAGGTTAGGTTAGGTTAGGTTAGGTTAGGTTAGGCTCAAATTTAACCAGGAGACTCCAAATTTCGTTTTCTCACATAAACTTGATCGTAAATCACTCTAATCCACGATAGGTTACAGTACCTGCAATTTGGGGAGGTTAGGTTAGGTTACGTTGGTTAGGTTAGGTTCGGTTAGGTTAGGTTAGGTTAGGTTAGGCTCAAATTTAACCAGGAGACTCCAAATTTCGTTTTCTCACATAAACTTGATCGTAAATCACTCTAATCCACGATAGGTTACAGTACCTGCAATTTGGGGAGGTTAGGTTAGGTTACGTTGGTTAGGTTAGGTTAGGTTAGGTTAGGTTAGGTTAGGCTCAAATTTAACCAGGAGACTCCAAATTTCGTTTTCTCACATAAACTTGATCGTAAATCACTCTAATCCACGATAGGTTACAGTACCTGCAATTTGGGGAGGTTAGGTTAGGTTACGTTGGTTAGGTTAGGTTAGGTTAGGTTAGGTTAGGTTAGGTTAGGCTCAAATTTAACCAGGAGACTCCAAATTTCGTTTTCTCACATAAACTTGATCGTAAATCACTCTAATCCACGATAGGTTACAGTACCTGCAATTTGGGGAGGTTAGGTTAGGTTACGTTGGTTAGGTTAGGTTAGGTTAGGTTAGGCTCAAATTTAACCAGGAGACTCCAAATTTCGTTTTCTCACATAAACTTGATCGTAAATCACTCTAATCCACGATAGGTTACAGTACCTGCAATTTGGGGAGGTTAGGTTAGGTTACGTTGGTTAGGTTAGGTTAGGTTAGGTTAGGTTAGGTTAGGCTCAAATTTAACCAGGAGACTCCAAATTTCGTTTTCTCACATAAACTTGATCGTAAATCACTCTAATCCACGATAGGTTACAGTACCTGCAATTTGGGGAGGTTAGGTTAGGTTACTTTGGTTAAGTTAGGTTAGGTTAGGTTAGGTTAGGTTAGGTTAGGTTAGGCTCAAATTTAACCAGGAGACTCCAAATTTCGTTTTCTCACATAAACTTGATCGTAAATCACTCTAATCCACGATAGGTTACAGTACCTGCAATTTGGGGAGGTTAGGTTAGGTTACGTTGGTTAGGTTAGGTTCGGTTAGGTTAGGTTAGGTTAGGTTAGGCTCAAATTTAACCAGGAGACTCCAAATTTCGTTTTCTCACATAAACTTGATCGTAAATCACTCTAATCCACGATAGGTTACAGTACCTGCAATTTGGGGAGGTTAGGTTAGGTTACGTTGGTTAGGTTAGGTTAGGTTAGGTTAGGTTAGGCTCAAATTTAACCAGGAGACTCCAAATTTCGTTTTCTCACATAAACTTGATCGTAAATCACTCTAATCCACGATAGGTTACAGTACCTGCAATTTGGGGAGGTTAGGTTAGGTTACTTTGGTTAGGTTAGGTTAGGTTAGGTTAGGTTAGGTTAGGTTAGGTTAGGCTCAAATTTAACCAGGAGACTCCAAATTTCGTTTTCTCACATAAACTTGATCGTAAATCACTCTAATCCACGATAGGTTACAGTACCTGCAATTTGGGGAGGTTAGGTTAGGTTACGTTGGTTAGGTTAGGTTAGGTTAGGTTAGGTTAGGTTAGGCTCAAATTTAACCAGGAGACTCCAAATTTCGTTTTCTCACATAAACTTGATCGTAAATCACTCTAATCCACGATAGGTTACAGTACCTGCAATTTGGGGAGGTTAGGTTAGGTTAAGTTGGTTAGGTTAGGTTAGGTTAGGTTAGGTTAGGTTAGGCTCAAATTTAACCAGGAGACTCCAAATTTCGTTTTCTCACATAAACTTGATCGTAAATCACTCTAATCCACGATAGGTTACAGTACCTGCAATTTGGGGAGGTTAGGTTAGGTTACGTTGGTTAGGTTAGGTTAGGTTAGGTTAGGTTAGGTTAGGCTCAAATTTAACCAGGAGACTCCAAATTTCGTTTTCTCACATAAACTTGATCGTAAATCACTCTAATCCACGATAGGTTACAGTACCTGCAATTTGGGGAGGTTAGGTTAGGTTACGTTGGTTAGGTTAGGTTAGGTTAGGTTAGGTTAGGTTAGGCTCAAATTTAACCAGGAGACTCCAAATTTCGTTTTCTCACATAAACTTGATCGTAAATCACTCTAATCCACGATAGGTTACAGTACCTGCAATTTGGGGAGGTTAGGTTAGGTTACGTTGGTTAGGTTAGGTTAGGTTAGGTTAGGTTAGGTTAGGCTCAAATTTAACCAGGAGACTCCAAATTTCGTTTTCTCACATAAACTTGATCGTAAATCACTCTAATCCACGATAGGTTACAGTACCTGCAATTTGGGGAGGTTAGGTTAGGTTACGTTGGTTAGGTTAGGTTAGGTTAGGTTAGGTTAGGTTAGGCTCAAATTTAACCAGGAGACTCCAAATTTCGTTTTCTCACATAAACTTGATCGTAAATCACTCTAATCCACGATAGGTTACAGTACCTGCAATTTGGGGAGGTTAGGTTAGGTTACGTTGGTTAGGTTAGGTTAGGTTAGGTTAGGTTAGGTTAGGCTCAAATTTAACCAGGAGACTCCAAATTTCGTTTTCTCACATAAACTTGATCGTAAATCACTCTAATCCACGATAGGTTACAGTACCTGCAATTTGGGGAGGTTAGGTTAGGTTACGTTGGTTAGGTTAGGTTAGGTTAGGTTAGGTTAGGTTAGGCTCAAATTTAACCAGGAGACTCCAAATTTCGTTTTCTCACATAAACTTGATCGTAAATCACTCTAATCCACGATAGGTTACAGTACCTGCAATTTGGGGAGGTTAGGTTAGGTTACGTTGGTTAGGTTAGGTTAGGTTAGGTTAGGTTAGGCTCAAATTTAACCAGGAGACTCCAAATTTCGTTTTCTCACATAAACTTGATCGTAAATCACTCTAATCCACGATAGGTTACAGTACCTGCAATTTGGGGAGGTTAGGTTAGGTTACGTTGGTTAGGTTAGGTTAGGTTAGGTTAGGTTAGGTTAGGCTCAAATTTAACCAGGAGACTCCAAATTTCGTTTTCTCACATAAACTTGATCGTAAATCACTCTAATCCACGATAGGTTACAGTACCTGCAATTTGGGGAGGTTAGGTTAGGTTACGTTGGTTAGGTTAGGTTAGGTTAGGTTAGGTTAGGTTAGGCTCAAATTTAACCAGGAGACTCCAAATTTCGTTTTCTCACATAAACTTGATCGTAAATCACTCTAATCCACGATAGGTTACAGTACCTGCAATTTGGGGAGGTTAGGTTAGGTTACGTTGGTTAGGTTAGGTTAGGTTAGGTTAGGTTAGGTTAGGCTCAAATTTAACCAGGAGACTCCAAATTTCGTTTTCTCACATAAACTTGATCGTAAATCACTCTAATCCACGATAGGTTACAGTACCTGCAATTTGGGGAGGTTAGGTTAGGTTACGTTGGTTAGGTTAGGTTAGGTTAGGTTAGGTTAGGTTAGGCTCAAATTTAACCAGGAGACTCCAAATTTCGTTTTCTCACATAAACTTGATCGTAAATCACTCTAATCCACGATAGGTTACAGTACCTGCAATTTGGGGAGGTTAGGTTAGGTTACGTTGGTTAGGTTAGGTTAGGTTAGGTTAGGTTAGGCTCAAATTTAACCAGGAGACTCCAAATTTCGTTTTCTCACATAAACTTGATCGTAAATCACTCTAATCCACGATAGGTTACAGTACCTGCAATTTGGGGAGGTTAGGTTAGGTTACGTTGGTTAGGTTAGGTTAGGTTAGGTTAGGTTAGGTTAGGCTCAAATTTAACCAGGAGACTCCAAATTTCGTTTTCTCACATAAACTTGATCGTAAATCACTCTAATCCACGATAGGTTACAGTACCTGCAATTTGGGGAGGTTAGGTTAGGTTACGTTGGTTAGGTTAGGTTAGGTTAGGTTAGGTTAGGCTCAAATTTAACCAGGAGACTCCAAATTTCGTTTTCTCACATAAACTTGATCGTAAATCACTCTAATCCACGATAGGTTACAGTACCTGCAATTTGGGGAGGTTAGGTTAGGTTACGTTGGTTAGGTTAGGTTAGGTTAGGTTAGGTTAGGTTAGGCTCAAATTTAACCAGGAGACTCCAAATTTCGTTTTCTCACATAAACTTGATCGTAAATCACTCTAATCCACGATAGGTTACAGTACCTGCAATTTGGGGAGGTTAGGTTAGGTTTCGTTGGTTAGGTTAGGTTAGGTTAGGTTAGGTTAGGTTAGGCTCAAATTTAACCAGGAGACTCCAAATTTCGTTTTCTCACATAAACTTGATCGTAAATCACTCTAATCCACGATAGGTTACAGTACCTGCAATTTGGGGAGGTTAGGTTAGGTTACGTTGGTTAGGTTAGGTTAGGTTAGGTTAGGTTAGGTTAGGTTAGGTTAGGCTCAAATTTAACCAGGAGACTCCAAATTTCGTTTTCTCACATAAACTTGATCGTAAATCACTCTAATCCACGATAGGTTACAGTACCTGCAATTTGGGGAGGTTAGGTTAGGTTACGTTGGTTAGGTTAGGTTAGGTTAGGTTAGGCTCAAATTTAACCAGGAGACTCCAAATTTCGTTTTCTCACATAAACTTGATCGTAAATCACTCTAATCCACGATAGGTTACAGTACCTGCAATTTGGGGAGGTTAGGTTAGGTTACGTTGGTTAGGTTCGGTTCGGTTAGGTTAGGTTAGGTTAGGTTAGGCTCAAATTTAACCAGGAGACTCCAAATTTCGTTTTCTCACATAAACTTGATCGTAAATCACTCTAATCCACGATAGGTTACAGTACCTGCAATTTGGGGAGGTTAGGTTAGGTTACGTTGGTTAAGTTAGGTTAGGTTAGGTTAGGTTAGGTTAGGCTCAAATTTAACCAGGAGACTCCAAATTTCGTTTTCTCACATAAACTTGATCGTAAATCACTCTAATCCACGATAGGTTACAGTACCTGCAATTTGGGGAGGTTAGGTTAGGTTACGTTGGTTAGGTTAGGTTAGGTTAGGTTAGGTTAGGTTAGGCTCAAATTTAACCAGGAGACTCCAAATTTCGTTTTCTCACATAAACTTGATCGTAAATCACTCTAATCCACGATAGGTTACAGTACCTGCAATTTGGGGAGGTTAGGTTAGGTTACGTTGGTTAGGTTAGGTTAGGTTAGGTTAGGTTAGGTTAGGCTCAAATTTAACCAGGAGACTCCAAATTTCGTTTTCTCACATAAACTTGATCGTAAATCACTCTAATCCACGATAGGTTACAGTACCTGCAATTTGGGGAGGTTAGGTTAGGTTACGTTGGTTAGGTTAGGTTAGGTTAGGTTAGGTTAGGTTAGGCTCAAATTTAACCAGGAGACTCCAAATTTCGTTTTCTCACATAAACTTGATCGTAAATCACTCTAATCCACGATAGGTTACAGTACCTGCAATTTGGGGAGGTTAGGTTAGGTTACGTTGGTTAGGTTAGGTTAGGTTAGGTTAGGTTAGGTTAGGCTCAAATTTAACCAGGAGACTCCAAATTTCGTTTTCTCACATAAACTTGATCGTAAATCACTCTAATCCACGATAGGTTACAGTACCTGCAATTTGGGGAGGTTAGGTTAGGTTACGTTGGTTAGGTTAGGTTAGGTTAGGTTAGGTTAGGTTAGGCTCAAATTTAACCAGGAGACTCCAAATTTCGTTTTCTCACATAAACTTGATCGTAAATCACTCTAATCCACGATAGGTTACAGTACCTGCAATTTGGGGAGGTTAGGTTAGGTTACGTTGGTTAGGTTAGGTTAGGTTAGGTTAGGTTAGGTTAGGTTAGGTTAGGCTCAAATTTAACCAGGAGACTCCAAATTTCGTTTTCTCACATAAACTTGATCGTAAATCACTCTAATCCACGATAGGTTACAGTACCTGCAATTTGGGGAGGTTAGGTTAGGTTACGTTGGTTAGGTTAGGTTAGGTTAGGTTAGGTTAGGTTAGGCTCAAATTTAACCAGGAGACTCCAAATTTCGTTTTCTCACATAAACTTGATCGTAAATCACTCTAATCCACGATAGGTTACAGTACCTGCAATTTGGGGAGGTTAGGTTAGGTTACGTTGGTTAGGTTAGGTTAGGTTAGGTTAGGTTAGGTTAGGCTCAAATTTAACCAGGAGACTCCAAATTTCGTTTTCTCACATAAACTTGATCGTAAATCACTCTAATCCACGATAGGTTACAGTACCTGCAATTTGGGGAGGTTAGGTTAGGTTACGTTGGTTAGGTTAGGTTAGGTTAGGTTAGGTTAGGTTAGGCTCAAATTTAACCAGGAGACTCCAAATTTCGTTTTCTCACATAAACTTGATCGTAAATCACTCTAATCCACGATAGGTTACAGTACCTGCAATTTGGGGAGGTTAGGTTAGGTTACGTTGGTTAGGTTAGGTTAGGTTAGGTTAGGTTAGGTTAGGCTCAAATTTAACCAGGAGACTCCAAATTTCGTTTTCTCACATAAACTTGATCGTAAATCACTCTAATCCACGATAGGTTACAGTACCTGCAATTTGGGGAGGTTAGGTTAGGTTACGTTGGTTAGGTTAGGTTAGGTTAGGTTAGGTTAGGTTAGGCTCAAATTTAACCAGGAGACTCCAAATTTCGTTTTCTCACATAAACTTGATCGTAAATCACTCTAATCCACGATAGGTTACAGTACCTGCAATTTGGGGAGGTTAGGTTAGGTTACGTTGGTTAGGTTAGGTTAGGTTAGGTTAGGTTAGGTTAGGCTCAAATTTAACCAGGAGACTCCAAATTTCGTTTTCTCACATAAACTTGATCGTAAATCACTCTAATCCACGATAGGTTACAGTACCTGCAATTTGGGGAGGTTAGGTTAGGTTACGTTGGTTAGGTTAGGTTAGGTTAGGTTAGGTTAGGTTAGGCTCAAATTTAACCAGGAGACTCCAAATTTCGTTTTCTCACATAAACTTGATCGTAAATCACTCTAATCCACGATAGGTTACAGTACCTGCAATTTGGGGAGGTTAGGTTAGGTTACGTTGGTGAGGTTAGGTTAGGTTAGGTTAGGTTAGGCTCAAATTTAACCAGGAGACTCCAAATTTCGTTTTCTCACATAAACTTGATCGTAAATCACTCTAATCCACGATAGGTTACAGTACCTGCAATTTGGGGAGGTTAGGTTAGGTTACGTTGGTTAGGTTAGGTTAGGTTAGGTTAGGTTAGGTTAGGCTCAAATTTAACCAGGAGACTCCAAATTTCGTTTTCTCACATAAACTTGATCGTAAATCACTCTAATCCACGATAGGTTACAGTACCTGCAATTTGGGGAGGTTAGGTTAGGTTACGTTGGTTAGGTTAGGTTAGGTTAGGTTAGGTTAGGTTAGGCTCAAATTTAACCAGGAGACTCCAAATTTCGTTTTCTCACATAAACTTGATCGTAAATCACTCTAATCCACGATAGGTTACAGTACCTGCAATTTGGGGAGGTTAGGTTAGGTTACGTTGGTTAGGTTAGGTTAGGTTAGGTTAGGTTAGGTTAGGCTCAAATTTAACCAGGAGACTCCAAATTTCGTTTTCTTACATAAACTTGATCGTAAATCACTCTAATCCACGATAGGTTACAGTACCTGCAATTTGGGGAGGTTAGGTTAGGTTACGTTGGTTAGGTTAGGTTAGGTTAGGTTAGGTTAGGTTAGGCTCAAATTTAACCAGGAGACTCCAAATTTCGTTTTCTCACATAAACTTGATCGTAAATCACTCTAATCCACGATAGGTTACAGTACCTGCAATTTGGGGAGGTTAGGTTAGGTTACGTTGGTTAGGTTCGGTTCGGTTAGGTTAGGTTAGGTTAGGTTAGGTTAGGCTCAAATTTAACCAGGAGACTCCAAATTTCGTTTTCTCACATAAACTTGATCGTAAATCACTCTAATCCACGATAGGTTACAGTACCTGCAATTTGGGGAGGTTAGGTTAGGTTACGTTGGTTAGGTTAGGTTAGGTTAGGTTAGGTTAGGTTAGGCTCAAATTTAACCAGGAGACTCCAAATTTCGTTTTCTCACATAAACTTGATCGTAAATCACTCTAATCCACGATAGGTTACAGTACCTGCAATTTGGGGAGGTTAGGTTAGGTTACGTTGGTTAGGTTAGGTTCGGTTAGGTTAGGTTAGGTTAGGCTCAAATTTAACCAGGAGACTCCAAATTTCGTTTTCTCACATAAACTTGATCGTAAATCACTCTAATCCACGATAGGTTACAGTACCTGCAATTTGGGGAGGTTAGGTTAGGTTACGTTGGTTAGGTTAGGTTCGGTTAGGTTAGGTTAGGCTCAAATTTAACCACGAGACTCCAAATTTCGTTTTCTCACATAAACTTGATCGTAAATCACTCTAATCCACGAAAGGTTACAGTACCTGCAATTTGGGGAGGTTAGGTTAGGTTACGTTGGTTAGGTTAGGTTAGGTTAGGTTAGGTTAGGTTAGGCTCAAATTTAACCAGGAGACTCCAAATTTCGTTTTCTCACATAAACTTGATTGTAAATCACTCTAATCCACGATAGGTTACAGTACCTGCAATTTGGGGAGGTTAGGTTAGGTTACGTTGGTTAGGTTAGGTTAGGTTAGGTTTGGTTAGGTTAAGCTCAAATTTAACCAGGAGACTCCAAATTTCGTTTTCTCACATAAACTTGATCGTAAATCATTCTAATCCACGATAGGTTACAGTACCTGCAATTTGGGGAGGTTAGGTTAGGTTACGTTGGTTAGGTTAGGTTAGGTTAGGTTAGGTTAGGTTAGGCTCAAATTTAACCAGGAGACTCCAAATTTCGTTTTCTCACATAAACTTGATCGTAAATCACTCTAATCCACGATAGGTTACAGTACCTGCAATTTGGGGAGGTTAGGTTAGGTTACGTTGGTTAGGTTAGGTTAGGTTAGGTTAGGTTAGGTTAGGCTCAAATTTAACCAGGAGACTCCAAATTTCGTTTTCTCACATAAACTTGATCGTAAATCACTCTAATCCACGATAGGTTACAGTACCTGCAATTTGGGGAGGTTAGGTTAGGTTACGTTGGTTAGGTTAGGTTAGGTTAGGTTAGGTTAGGTTAGGCTCAAATTTAACCAGGAGACTCCAAATTTCGTTTTCTCACATAAACTTGATCGTAAATCACTCTAGTCCACGATAAGTTACAGTACCTGCAATTTGGGGAGGTTAGGTTAGGTTACGTTGGTTAGGTTAGGTTAGGTTAGGTTAGGTTAGGTTAGTCTCAAATTTAACCAGGAGACTCCAAATTTCGTTTTCTCACATAAACTTGATCGTAAATCACTCTAATCCACGATAGGTTACAGTACCTGCAATTTGGGGAGGTTAGGTTAGGTTACGTTGGTTAGGTTAGGTTAGGTTAGGTTAGGTTAGGTTAGGCTCAAATTTAACCAGGAGACTCCAAATTTCGTTTTCTCACATAAACTTGATCGTAAATCACTCTAATCCACGATAGGTTACAGTACCTGCAATTTGGGGAGGTTAGGTTAGGTTACGTTGGTTAGGTTAGGTTAGGTTAGGTTAGGCTCAAATTTAACCAGGAGACTCCAAATTTCGTTTTCTCACATAAACTTGATCGTAAATCACTCTAATCCACGATAGGTTACAGTACCTGCAATTTGGGGAGGTTAGGTTAGGTTACGTTGGTTAGGTTCGGTTCGGTTAGGTTAGGTTAGGTTAGGTTAGGTTAGGCTCAAATTTAACCAGGAGACTCCAAATTTCGTTTTCTCACATAAACTTGATCGTAAATCACTCTAATCCACGATAGGTTACAGTACCTGCAATTTGGGAAGGTTAGGTTAGGTTACGTTGGTTAGGTTAGGTTAGGTTAGGTTAGGTTAGGTTAGGCTCAAATTTAACCAGGAGACTCCAAATTTCGTTTCTCACATAAACTTGATCGTAAATCACTCTAATCCACGATAGGTTACAGTACCTGCAATTTGGGGAGGTTAGGTTAGGTTACGTTGGTTAGGTTAGGTTAGGTTAGGTTAGGTTAGGCTCAAATTTAACCAGGAGACTCCAAATTTCGTTTTCTCACATAAACTTGATCGTAAATCACTCTAATCCACGATAGGTTACAGTATCTGCAATTTGGGGAGGTTAGGTTAGGTTACGTTGGTTAGGTTAGGTTAGGTTAGGTTAGGTTAGGCTCAAATTTAACCAGAAGACTCCAAATTTCGTTTTCTCACATAAACTTGATCGTAAATCACTCTAATCCACGATAGGTTACAGTACCTGCAATTTGGGGAGGTTAGGTTAGGTTACGTTGGTTAGGTTAGGTTAGGTTAGGTTAGGTTAGGTTAGGCTCAAATTTAACCAGGAGACTCCAAATTTCGTTTTCTCACATAAACTTGATCGTAAATCACTCTAATCCACGATAGGTTACAGTACCTGCAATTTGGGGGAGGTTAGGTTAGGTTACGTTGGTTAGGTTCGGTTCGGTTAGGTTAGGTTAGGTTAGGTTAGGTTAGGCTCAAATTTAACCAGGAGACTCCAAATTTCGTTTTCTCACATAAACTTGATCGTAAATCACTCTAATCCACGATAGGTTACAGTACCTGCAATTTGGGGATGTTAGGTTTGGTTACGTTGGTTAGGTTAGGTTAGGTTAGGCTCAAATTTAACCAGGAGACTCCAAATTTCGTTTTCTCACATAAACTTGATCGTAAATCACTCTAATCCACGATAGGTTACAGTACCTGCAATTTGGGGAGGTTAGGTTAGGTTACGTTGGTTAGGTTAGGTTAGGTTAGGTTAGGTTAGGTTAGGCTCAAATTTAACCAGGAGACTCCAAATTTCGTTTTCTCACATAAACTTGATTGTAAATCACTCTAATCCACGATAGGTTACAGTACCTGCAATTTGGGGAGGTTAGGTTAGGTTACGTTGGTTAGGTTAGGTTAGGTTAGGTTTGGTTAGGTTAGTCTCAAATTTAACCAGGAGACTCCAAATTTCGTTTTCTCACATAAACTCTATCGTAAATCACTCTAGTCCACGATAAGTTACAATACCTGCAATTTGGGGAGGTTAGGTTAGGTTACGTTGGTTAGGTTAGGTTAGGTTAGGTTAGGTTAGGTTAGTCTCAAATTTAACCAGGAGACTCCAAATTTCGTTTTCTCACATAAACTTGATCGTAAATCACTCTAATCCACGATAGGTTACAGTACCTGCAATTTGGGGAGGTTAGGTTAGGTTACGTTGGTTAGGTTAGGTTAGGTTAGGTTAGGTTAGGTTAGGCTCAAATTTAACCAGGAGACTCCAAATTTCGTTTTCTCACATAAACTTGATCGTAAATCACTATAATCCACGATAGGTTACAGTACCTGCAATTTGGGGAGGTTAGGTTAGGTTACGTTGGTTAGGTTAGGTTAGGTTAGGTTAGGTTAGGTTAGGCTCAAATTTAACCAGGAGACTCCAAATTTCGTTTTCTCACATAAACTTGATCGTAAATCACTCTAATCCACGATAGGTTACAGTACCTGCAATTTGGGGAGGTTAGGTTAGGTTACGTTGGTTAGGTTCGGTTCGGTTAGGTTAGGTTAGGTTAGGTTAGGTTAGGCTCAAATTTAACCAGGAGACTCCAAATTTCGTTTTCTCACATAAACTTGATCGTAAATCACTCTAATCCACGATAGGTTACAGTACCTGCAATTTGGGGAGGTTAGGTTAGGTTACGTTGGTTAGGTTAGGTTAGGTTAGGTTAGGTTAGGTTAGGCTCAAATTTAACCAGGAGACTCCAAATTTCGTTTTCTCACATAAACTTGATCGTAAATCACTCTAATCCACGATAGGTTACAGTACCTGCAATTTGGGGAGGTTAGGTTAGGTTACGTTGGTTAGGTTAGGTTAGGTTAGGTTAGGTTAGGTTAGGTTAGGTTAGGCTCAAATTTAACCAGGAGACTCCAAATTTCGTTTTCTCACATAAACTTGATCGTAAATCACTCTAATCCACGATAGGTTACAGTACCTGCAATTTGGGGAGGTTAGGTTAGGTTACGTTGGTTAGGTTAGGTTAGGTTAGGTTAGGTTAGGTTAGGCTCAAATTTAACCAGGAGACTCCAAATTTCGTTTTCTCACATAAACTTGATCGTAAATCACTCTAATCCACGATAGGTTACAGTACCTGCAATTTGGGGAGGTTAGGTTAGGTTACGTTGGTTAGGTTAGGTTAGGTTAGGTTAGGTTAGGTTAGGCTCAAATTTAACCAGGAGACTCCAAATTTCGTTTTCTCACATAAACTTGATCGTAAATCACTCTAATCCACGATAGGTTACAGTACCTGCAATTTGGGGAGGTTAGGTTAGGTTACGTTGGTTAGGTTAGGTTAGGTTAGGTTAGGTTAGGTTAGGCTCAAATTTAACCAGGAGACTCCAAATTTCGTTTTCTCACATAAACTTGATCGTAAATCACTCTAATCCACGATAGGTTACAGTACCTGCAATTTGGGGAGGTTAGGTTAGGTTACGTTGGTTAGGTTAGGTTAGGTTAGGTTAGGTTAGGTTAGGCTCAAATTTAACCAGGAGACTCCAAATTTCGTTTTCTCACATAAACTTGATCGTAAATCACTCTAATCCACGATAGGTTACAGTACCTGCAATTTGGGGAGGTTAGGTTAGGTTACGTTGGTTAGGTTAGGTTAGGTTAGGTTAGGTTAGGTTAGGCTCAAATTTAACCAGGAGACTCCAAATTTCGTTTTCTCACATAAACTTGATCGTAAATCACTCTAATCCACGATAGGTTACAGTACCTGCAATTTGGGGAGGTTAGGTTAGGTTACGTTGGTTAGGTTAGGTTAGGTTAGGTTAGGTTAGGTTAGGCTCAAATTTAACCAGGAGACTCCAAATTTCGTTTTCTCACATAAACTTGATCGTAAATCACTCTAATCCACGATAGGTTACAGTACCTGCAATTTGGGGAGGTTAGGTTAGGTTACGTTGGTTAGGTTAGGTTAGGTTAGGTTAGGTTAGGTTAGGCTCAAATTTAACCAGGAGACTCCAAATTTCGTTTTCTCACATAAACTTGATCGTAAATCACTCTAATCCACGATAGGTTACAGTACCTGCAATTTGGGGAGGTTAGGTTAGGTTACGTTGGTTAGGTTAGGTTAGGTTAGGTTAGGTTAGGTTAGGCTCAAATTTAACCAGGAGACTCCAAATTTCGTTTTCTCACATAAACTTGATCGTAAATCACTCTAATCCACGATAGGTTACAGTACCTGCAATTTGGGGAGGTTAGGTTAGGTTACGTTGGTTAGGTTAGGTTAGGTTAGGTTAGGTTAGGTTAGGCTCAAATTTAACCAGGAGACTCCAAATTTCGTTTTCTCACATAAACTTGATCGTAAATCACTCTGATCCACGATAGGTTACAGTACCTGCAATTTGGGGAGGTTAGGTTAGGTTACGTTGGTTAGGTTAGGTTAGGTTAGGTTAGGTTAGGTTAGGCTCAAATTTAACCAGGAGACTCCAAATTTCGTTTTCTCACATAAACTTGATCGTAAATCACTCTAATCCACGATAGGTTACAGTACCTGCAATTTGGGGAGGTTAGGTTAGGTTACGTTGGTTAGGTTAGGTTAGGTTAGGTTAGGTTAGGTTAGGCTCAAATTTAACCAGGAGACTCCAAATTTCGTTTTCTCACATAAACTTGATCGTAAATCACTCTAATCCACGATAGGTTACAGTACCTGCAATTTGGGGAGGTTAGGTTAGGTTACGTTGGTTAGGTTAGGTTAGGTTAGGTTAGGTTAGGTTAGGCTCAAATTTAACCAGGAGACTCCAAATTTCGTTTTCTCACATAAACTTGATCGTAAATCACTCTAATCCACGATAGGTTACAGTACCTGCAATTTGGGGAGGTTAGGTTAGGTTACGTTGGTTAGGTTAGGTTAGGTTAGGTTAGGTTAGGTTAGGCTCAAATTTAACCAGGAGACTCCAAATTTCGTTTTCTCACATAAACTTGATCGTAAATCACTCTAATCCACGATAGGTTACAGTACCTGCAATTTGGGGAGGTTAGGTTAGGTTACGTTGGTTAGGTTAGGTTAGGTTACGTTAGGTTAGGTTAGGCTCAAATTTAACCAGGAGACTCCAAATTTCGTTTTCTCACATAAACTTGATCGTAAATCACTCTAATCCACGATAGGTTACAGTACCTGCAATTTGGGGAGGTTAGGTTAGGTTACGTTGGTTAGGTTAGGTTAGGTTAGGTTAGGTTAGGTTAGGCTCAAATTTAACCAGGAGACTCCAAATTTCGTTTTCTCACATAAACTTGATCGTAAATCACTCTGATCCACGATAGGTTACAGTACCTGCAATTTGGGGAGGTTAGGTTAGGTTACGTTGGTTAGGTTAGGTTAGGTTAGGTTAGGTTAGGTTAGGCTCAAATTTAACCAGGAGACTCCAAATTTCGTTTTCTCACATAAACTTGATCGTAAATCACTCTAATCCACGATAGGTTACAGTACCTGCAATTTGGGGAGGTTAGGTTAGGTTACGTTGGTTAGGTTAGGTTAGGTTAGGTTAGGTTAGGTTAGGCTCAAATTTAACCAGGAGACTCCAAATTTCGTTTTCTCACATAAACTTGATCGTAAATCACTCTAATCCACGATAGGTTACAGTACCTGCAATTTGGGGAGGTTAGGTTAGGTTACGTTGGTTAGGTTAGGTTAGGTTAGGTTAGGTTAGGTTAGGCTCAAATTTAACCAGGAGACTCCAAATTTCGTTTTCTCACATAAACTTGATCGTAAATCACTCTAATCCACGATAGGTTACAGTACCTGCAATTTGGGGAGGTTAGGTTAGGTTACGTTGGTTAGGTTAGGTTAGGTTAGGTTAGGTTAGGTTAGGCTCAAATTTAACCAGGAGACTCCAAATTTCGTTTTCTCACATAAACTTGATCGTAAATCACTCTAATCCACGATAGGTTACAGTACCTGCAATTTGGGGAGGTTAGGTTAGGTTACGTTGGTTAGGTTCGGTTCGGTTAGGTTAGGTTAGGTTAGGTTAGGTTAGGCTCAAATTTAACCAGGAGACTCCAAATTTCGTTTTCTCACATAAACTTGATCGTAAATCACTCTAATCCACGATAGGTTACAGTACCTGCAATTTGGGGAGGTTAGGTTAGGTTACGTTGGTTAGGTTAGGTTAGGTTAGGTTAGGTTAGGTTAGGCTCAAATTTAACCAGGAGACTCCAAATTTCGTTTTCTCACATAAACTTGATCGTAAATCACTCTAATCCACGATAGGTTACAGTACCTGCAATTTGGGGAGGTTAGGTTAGGTTACGTTGGTTAGGTTAGGTTAGGTTAGGTTAGGTTAGGTTAGGCTCAAATTTAACCAGGAGACTCCAAATTTCGTTTTCTCACATAAACTTGATCGTAAATCACTCTAATCCACGATAGGTTACAGTACCTGCAATTTGGGGAGGTTAGGTTAGGTTACGTTGGTTAGGTTAGGTTAGGTTAGGTTAGGTTAGGTTAGGCTCAAATTTAACCAGGAGACTCCAAATTTCGTTTTCTCACATAAACTTGATCGTAAATCACTCTAATCCACGATAGGTTACAGTACCTGCAATTTGGGGAGGTTAGGTTAGGTTACGTTGGTTAGGTTAGGTTAGGTTAGGTTAGGTTAGGTTAGGCTCAAATTTAACCAGGAGACTCCAAATTTCGTTTTCTCACATAAACTTGATCGTAAATCACTCTAATCCACGATAGGTTACAGTACCTGCAATTTGGGGAGGTTAGGTTAGGTTACGTTGGTTAGGTTAGGTTAGGTTAGGTTAGGTTAGGTTAGGCTCAAATTTAACCAGGAGACTCCAAATTTCGTTTTCTCACATAAACTTGATCGTAAATCACTCTAATCCACGATAGGTTACAGTACCTGCAATTTGGGGAGGTTAGGTTAGGTTACGTTGGTTAGGTTAGGTTAGGTTAGGTTAGGTTAGGTTAGGCTCAAATTTAACCAGGAGACTCCAAATTTCGTTTTCTCACATAAACTTGATCGTAAATCACTCTAATCCACGATAGGTTACAGTACCTGCAATTTGGGGAGGTTAGGTTAGGTTACGTTGGTTAGGTTAGGTTAGGTTAGGTTAGGTTAGGTTAGGCTCAAATTTAACCAGGAGACTCCAAATTTCGTTTTCTCACATAAACTTGATCGTAAATCACTCTAATCCACGATAGGTTACAGTACCTGCAATTTGGGGAGGTTAGGTTAGGTTACGTTGGTTAGGTTAGGTTAGGTTAGGTTAGGTTAGGTTAGGCTCAAATTTAACCAGGAGACTCCAAATTTCGTTTTCTCACATAAACTTGATCGTAAATCACTCTAATCCACGATAGGTTACAGTACCTGCAATTTGGGGAGGTTAGGTTAGGTTACGTTGGTTAGGTTAGGTTAGGTTAGGTTAGGTTAGGTTAGGCTCAAATTTAACCAGGAGACTCCAAATTTCGTTTTCTCACATAAACTTGATCGTAAATCACTCTAATCCACGATAGGTTACAGTACCTGCAATTTGGGGAGGTTAGGTTAGGTTACGTTGGTTAGGTTAGGTTAGGTTAGGTTAGGTTAGGTTAGGCTCAAATTTAACCAGGAGACTCCAAATTTCGTTTTCTCACATAAACTTGATCGTAAATCACTCTAATCCACGATAGGTTACAGTACCTGCAATTTGGGGAGGTTAGGTTAGGTTACGTTGGTTAGGTTAGGTTAGGTTAGGTTAGGTTAGGTTAGGCTCAAATTTAACCAGGAGACTCCAAATTTCGTTTTCTCACATAAACTTGATCGTAAATTACTCTAATCCACGATAGGTTACAGTACCTGCAATTTGGGGAGGTTAGGTTAGGTTACGTTGGTTAGGTTAGGTTAGGTTAGGTTAGGTTAGGTTAGGCTCAAATTTAACCAGGAGACTCCAAATTTCGTTTTCTCACATAAACTTGATCGTAAATCACTCTAATCCACGATAGGTTACAGTACCTGCAATTTGGGGAGGTTAGGTTAGGTTACGTTGGTTAGGTTAGGTTAGGTTAGGTTAGGTTAGGTTAGGCTCAAATTTAACCAGGAGACTCCAAATTTCGTTTTCTCACATAAACTTGATCGTAAATCACTCTAATCCACGATAGGTTACAGTACCTGCAATTTGGGGAGGTTAGGTTAGGTTACGTTGGTTAGGTTAGGTTAGGTTAGGTTAGGTTAGGTTAGGCTCAAATTTAACCAGGAGACTCCAAATTTCGTTTTCTCACATAAACTTGATCGTAAATCACTCTAATCCACGATAGGTTACAGTACCTGCAATTTGGGGAGGTTAGGTTAGGTTACGTTGGTTAGGTTAGGTTAGGTTAGGTTAGGTTAGGTTAGGCTCAAATTTAACCAGGAGACTCCAAATTTCGTTTTCTCACATAAACTTGATCGTAAATCACTCTAATCCACGATAGGTTACAGTACCTGCAATTTGGGGAGGTTAGGTTAGGTTACGTTGGTTAGGTTAGGTTAGGTTAGGTTAGGTTAGGTTAGGCTCAAATTTAACCAGGAGACTCCAAATTTCGTTTTCTCACATAAACTTGATCGTAAATCACTCTAATCCACGATAGGTTACAGTACCTGCAATTTGGGGAGGTTAGGTTAGGTTACGTTGGTTAGGTTAGGTTAGGTTAGGTTAGGTTAGGTTAGGCTCAAATTTAACCAGGAGACTCCAAATTTCGTTTTCTCACATAAACTTGATCGTAAATCACTCTAATCCACGATAGGTTACAGTACCTGCAATTTGGGGAGGTTAGGTTAGGTTACGTTGGTTAGGTTAGGTTAGGTTAGGTTAGGTTAGGTTAGGCTCAAATTTAACCAGGAGACTCCAAATTTCGTTTTCTCACATAAACTTGATCGTAAATCACTCTAATCCACGATAGGTTACAGTACCTGCAATTTGGGGAGGTTAGGTTAGGTTACGTTGGTTAGGTTAGGTTAGGTTAGGTTAGGTTAGGTTAGGTTAGGTTAGGCTCAAATTTAACCAGGAGCCTCCAAATTTCGTTTTCTCACATAAACTTGATCATAAATCACTCTAATCCACGATAGGTTACAGTACCTGCAATTTGGGGAGGTTAGGTTAGGTTACGTTGGTTAGGTTAGGTTAGGTTAGGTTAGGTTAGGTTAGGCTCAAATTTAACCAGGAGACTCCAAATTTCGTTTTCTCACATAAACTTGATCGTAAATCACTCTAATCCACGATAGGTTACAGTACCTGCAATTTGGGGAGGTTAGGTTAGGTTACGTTGGTTAGGTTAGGTTAGGTTAGGTTAGGTTAGGTTAGGCTCAAATTTAACCAGGAGACTCCAAATTTCGTTTTCTCACATAAACTTGATCGTAAATCACTCTAATCCACGATAGGTTACAGTACCTGCAATTTGGGGAGGTTAGGTTAGGTTACGTTGGTTAGGTTAGGTTAGGTTAGGTTAGGTTAGGTTAGGCTCAAATTTAACCAGGAGACTCCAAATTTCGTTTTCTCACATAAACTTGATCGTAAATCACTCTAATCCACGATAGGTTACAGTACCTGCAATTTGGGGAGGTTAGGTTAGGTTACGTTGGTTAGGTTAGGTTAGGTTAGGTTAGGTTAGGTTAGGCTCAAATTTAACCAGGAGACTCCAAATTTCGTTTTCTCACATAAACTTGATCGTAAATCACTCTAATCCACGATAGGTTACAGTACCTGCAATTTGGGGAGGTTAGGTTAGGTTACGTTGGTTAGGTTAGGTTAGGTTAGGTTAGGTTAGGTTAGGCTCAAATTTAACCAGGAGACTCCAAATTTCGTTTTCTCACATAAACTTGATCGTAAATCACTCTAATCCACGATAGGTTACAGTACCTGCAATTTGGGGAGGTTAGGTTAGGTTACGTTGGTTAGGTTAGGTTAGGTTAGGTTAGGTTAGGTTAGGCTCAAATTTAACCAGGAGACTCCAAATTTCGTTTTCTCACATAAACTTGATCGTAAATCACTCTAATCCACGATAGGTTACAGTACCTGCAATTTGGGGAGGTTAGGTTAGGTTACGTTGGTTAGGTTAGGTTAGGTTAGGTTAGGTTAGGTTAGGCTCAAATTTAACCAGGAGACTCCAAATTTCGTTTTCTCACATAAACTTGATCGTAAATCACTCTAATCCACGATAGGTTACAGTACCTGCAATTTGGGGAGGTTAGGTTAGGTTACGTTGGTTAGGTTAGGTTAGGTTAGGTTAGGTTAGGTTAGGCTCAAATTTAACCAGGAGACTCCAAATTTCGTTTTCTCACATAAACTTGATCGTAAATCACTCTAATCCACGATAGGTTACAGTACCTGCAATTTGGGGAGGTTAGGTTAGGTTACGTTGGTTAGGTTAGGTTAGGTTAGGTTAGGTTAGGTTAGGCTCAAATTTAACCAGGAGACTCCAAATTTCGTTTTCTCACATAAACTTGATCGTAAATCACTCTAATCCACGATAGGTTACAGTACCTGCAATTTGGGGAGGTTAGGTTAGGTTACGTTGGTTAGGTTAGGTTAGGTTAGGTTAGGTTAGGTTAGGCTCAAATTTAACCAGGAGACTCCAAATTTCGTTTTCTCACATAAACTTGATCGTAAATCACTCTAATCCACGATAGGTTACAGTACCTGCAATTTGGGGAGGTTAGGTTAGGTTACGTTGGTTAGGTTAGGTTAGGTTAGGTTAGGTTAGGTTAGGCTCAAATTTAACCAGGAGACTCCAAATTTCGTTTTCTCACATAAACTTGATCGTAAATCACTCTAATCCACGATAGGTTACAGTACCTGCAATTTGGGGAGGTTAGGTTAGGTTACGTTGGTTAGGTTAGGTTAGGTTAGGTTAGGTTAGGTTAGGCTCAAATTTAACCAGGAGACTCCAAATTTCGTTTTCTCACATAAACTTGATCGTAAATCACTCTAATCCACGATAGGTTACAGTACCTGCAATTTGGGGAGGTTAGGTTAGGTTACGTTGGTTAGGTTAGGTTAGGTTAGGTTAGGTTAGGTTAGGCTCAAATTTAACCAGGAGACTCCAAATTTCGTTTTCTCACATAAACTTGATCGTAAATCACTCTAATCCACGATAGGTTACAGTACCTGCAATTTGGGGAGGTTAGGTTAGGTTACGTTGGTTAGGTTAGGTTAGGTTAGGTTAGGTTAGGTTAGGCTCAAATTTAACCAGGAGACTCCAAATTTCGTTTTCTCACATAAACTTGATCGTAAATCACTCTAATCCACGATAGGTTACAGTACCTGCAATTTGGGGAGGTTAGGTTAGGTTACGTTGGTTAGGTTAGGTTAGGTTAGGTTAGGTTAGGTTAGGCTCAAATTTAACCAGGAGACTCCAAATTTCGTTTTCTCACATAAACTTGATCGTAAATCACTCTAATCCACGATAGGTTACAGTACCTGCAATTTGGGGAGGTTAGGTTAGGTTACGTTGGTTAGGTTAGGTTAGGTTAGGTTAGGTTAGGTTAGGCTCAAATTTAACCAGGAGACTCCAAATTTCGTTTTCTCACATAAACTTGATCGTAAATCACTCTAATCCACGATAGGTTACAGTACCTGCAATTTGGGGAGGTTAGGTTAGGTTACGTTGGTTAGGTTAGGTTAGGTTAGGTTAGGTTAGGTTAGGCTCAAATTTAACCAGGAGACTCCAAATTTCGTTTTCTCACATAAACTTGATCGTAAATCACTCTAATCCACGATAGGTTACAGTACCTGCAATTTGGGGAGGTTAGGTTAGGTTACGTTGGTTAGGTTAGGTTAGGTTAGGTTAGGTTAGGTTAGGCTCAAATTTAACCAGGAGACTCCAAATTTCGTTTTCTCACATAAACTTGATCGTAAATCACTCTAATCCACGATAGGTTACAGTACCTGCAATTTGGGGAGGTTAGGTTAGGTTACGTTGGTTAGGTTAGGTTAGGTTAGGTTAGGTTAGGTTAGGCTCAAATTTAACCAGGAGACTCCAAATTTCGTTTTCTCACATAAACTTGATCGTAAATCACTCTAATCCACGATAGGTTACAGTACCTGCAATTTGGGGAGGTTAGGTTAGGTTACGTTGGTTAGGTTAGGTTAGGTTAGGTTAGGTTAGGTTAGGTTAGGTTAGGCTCAAATTTAACCAGGAGACTCCAAATTTCGTTTTCTCACATAAACTTGATCGTAAATCACTCTAATCCACGATAGGTTACAGTACCTGCAATTTGGGGAGGTTAGGTTAGGTTACGTTGGTTAGGTTAGGTTAGGTTAGGTTAGGTTAGGTTAGGCTCAAATTTAACCAGGAGACTCCAAATTTCGTTTTCTCACATAAACTTGATCGTAAATCACTCTAATCCACGATAGGTTACAGTACCTGCAATTTGGGGAGGTTAGGTTAGGTTACGTTGGTTAGGTTAGGTTAGGTTAGGTTAGGTTAGGTTAGGCTCAAATTTAACCAGGAGACTCCAAATTTCGTTTTCTCACATAAACTTGATCGTAAATCACTCTAATCCACGATAGGTTACAGTACCTGCAATTTGGGGAGGTTAGGTTAGGTTACGTTGGTTAGGTTAGGTTAGGTTAGGTTAGGTTAGGTTAGGCTCAAATTTAACCAGGAGACTCCAAATTTCGTTTTCTCACATAAACTTGATCGTAAATCACTCTAATCCACGATAGGTTACAGTACCTGCAATTTGGGGAGGTTAGGTTAGGTTACGTTGGTTAGGTTAGGTTAGGTTAGGTTAGGTTAGGTTAGGCTCAAATTTAACCAGGAGACTCCAAATTTCGTTTTCTCACATAAACTTGATCGTAAATCACTCTAATCCACGATAGGTTACAGTACCTGCAATTTGGGGAGGTTAGGTTAGGTTACGTTGGTTAGGTTAGGTTAGGTTAGGTTAGGTTAGGTTAGGCTCAAATTTAACCAGGAGACTCCAAATTTCGTTTTCTCACATAAACTTGATCGTAAATCACTCTACTCCACGATAGGTTACAGTACCTGCAATTTGGGGAGGTTAGGTTAGGTTACGTTGGTTAGGTTAGGTTAGGTTAGGTTAGGTTAGGTTAGGCTCAAATTTAACCAGGAGACTCCAAATTTCGTTTTCTCACATAAACTTGATCGTAAATCACTCTAATCCACGATAGGTTACAGTACCTGCAATTTGGGGAGGTTAGGTTAGGTTACGTTGGTTAGGTTAGGTTAGGTTAGGTTAGGTTAGGTTAGGCTCAAATTTAACCAGGAGACTCCAAATTTCGTTTTCTCACATAAACTTGATCGTAAATCACTCTAATCCACGATAGGTTACAGTACCTGCAATTTGGGGAGGTTAGGTTAGGTTACGTTGGTTAGGTTAGGTTAGGTTAGGTTAGGTTAGGTTAGGCTCAAATTTAACCAGGAGACTCCAAATTTCGTTTTCTCACATAAACTTGATCGTAAATCACTCTAATCCACGATAGGTTACAGTACCTGCAATTTGGGGAGGTTAGGTTAGGTTACGTTGGTTAGGTTAGGTTAGGTTAGGTTAGGTTAGGTTAGGCTCAAATTTAACCAGGAGACTCCAAATTTCGTTTTCTCACATAAACTTGATCGTAAATCACTCTAATCCACGATAGGTTACAGTACCTGCAATTTGGGGAGGTTAGGTTAGGTTACGTTGGTTAGGTTCGGTTCGGTTCGGTTAGGTTAGGTTAGGTTAGGTTAGGCTCAAATTTAACCAGGAGACTCCAAATTTCGTTTTCTCACATAAACTTGATCGTAAATCACTCTAATCCACGATAGGTTACAGTACCTGCAATTTGGGGAGGTTAGGTTAGGTTACGTTGGTTAGGTTAGGTTAGGTTAGGTTAGGTTAGGTTAGGCTCAAATTTAACCAGGAGACTCCAAATTTCGTTTTCTCACATAAACTTGATCGTAAATCACTCTAATCCACGATAGGTTACAGTACCTGCAATTTGGGGAGGTTAGGTTAGGTTACGTTGGTTAGGTTAGGTTAGGTTAGGTTAGGTTAGGCTCAAATTTAACCAGGAGACTCCAAATTTCGTTTTCTCACATAAACTTGATCGTAAATCACTCTAATCCACGATAGGTTACAGTACCTGCAATTTGGGGAGGTTAGGTTAGGTTACGTTGGTTAGGTTAGGTTAGGTTAGGTTAGGTTAGGTTAGGCTCAAATTTAACCAGGAGACTCCAAATTTCGTTTTCTCACATAAACTTGATCGTAAATTACTCTAATCCACGATAGGTTACAGTACCTGCAATTTGGGGAGGTTAGGTTAGGTTACGTTGGTTAGGTTAGGTTAGGTTAGGTTAGGTTAGGTTAGGCTCAAATTTAACCAGGAGACTCCAAATTTCGTTTTCTCACATAAACTTGATCGTAAATCACTCTAATCCACGATAGGTTACAGTACCTGCAATTTGGGGAGGTTAGGTTAGGTTACGTTGGTTAGGTTAGGTTAGGTTAGGTTAGGTTAGGTTAGGCTCAAATTTAACCAGGAGACTCCAAATTTCGTTTTCTCACATAAACTTGATCGTAAATCACTCTAATCCACGATAGGTTACAGTACCTGCAATTTGGGGAGGTTAGGTTAGGTTACGTTGGTTAGGTTAGGTTAGGTTAGGTTAGGTTAGGTTAGGCTCAAATTTAACCAGGAGACTCCAAATTTCGTTTTCTCACATAAACTTGATCGTAAATCACTCTAATCCACGATAGGTTACAGTACCTGCAATTTGGGGAGGTTAGGTTAGGTTACGTTGGTTAGGTTAGGTTAGGTTAGGTTAGGTTAGGTTAGGCTCAAATTTAACCAGGAGACTCCAAATTTCGTTTTCTCACAAAAACTTGATCGTAAATCACTCTAATCCACGATAGGTTACAGTACCTGCAATTTGGGGAGGTTAGGTTAGGTTACGTTGGTAGGTTAGGTTAGGTTAGGTTAGGTTAGGTTGGGCTCAAATTTAACCAGGAGACTCCAAATTTCGTTTTCTCACATAAACTTGATCGTAAATCACTCTAATCCACGATAGGTTACAGTACCTGCAATTTGGGGAGGTTAGGTTAGGTTACGTTGGTTAGGTTAGGTTAGGTTAGGTTAGGTTAGGTTAGGCTCATATTTAACCAGGAGACTCCAAATTTCGTTTTCTCACATAAACTTGATCGTAAATCACTCTAATCCACGATAGGTTACAGTACCTGCAATTTGGGGAGGTTAGGTTAGGTTACGTTGGTTAGGTTAGGTTAGGTTAGGTTAGGTTAGGTTAGGCTCAAATTTAACCAGGAGACTCCAAATTTCGTTTTCTCACATAAACTTGATCGTAAATCACTCTAATCCACGATAGGTTACAGTACCTGCAATTTGGGGAGGTTAGGTTAGGTTACGTTAGGTTAGGTGAGGTTAGGTTAGGTTAGGTTAGGTTAGGCTCAAATTTAACCAGGAGACTCCAAATTTCGTTTTCTCACATAAACTTGATCGTAAATCACTTTAATCCACGATAGGATACAGTACCTGCAATTTGGGGAGGTTAGGTTAGGTTACGTTGGTTAGGTTAGGTTAGGTTAGGTTAGGTTAGGTTAGGCTCAAATTTAACCAGGAGACTCCAAATTTCGTTTTCTCACATAAACTTGATCGTAAATCACTCTAATCCACGATAGGTTACAGTACCTGCAATTTGGGGAGGTTAGGTTAGGTTACGTTGGTTAGGTTAGGTTAGGTTAGGTTAGGTTAGGTTAGGCTCAAATTTAACCAGGAGACTCCAAATTTCGTTTTCTCACATAAACTTGATCGTAAATCACTCTAATCCACGATAGGTTACAGTACCTGCAATTTGGGGAGGTTAGGTTAGGTTACGTGGTTAGGTTAGGTTAGGTTAGGTTAGGTTAGGTTAGGCTCAAATTTAACCAGGAGACTCCAAATTTCGTTTTCTCACATAAACTTGATCGTAAATCACTCTAATCCACGATAGGTTACAGTACCTGCAATTTGGGGAGGTTAGGTTAGGTTACGTTGGTTAGGTTAGGTTAGGTTAGGTTAGGTTAGGTTAGGCTCAAATTTAACCAGGAGACTCCAAATTTCGTTTTCTCACATAAACTTGATCGTAAATCACTCTAATCCACGATAGGTTACAGTACCTGCAATTTGGGGAGGTTAGGTTAGGTTACGTTGGTTAGGTTAGGTTAGGTTAGGTTAGGTTAGGTTAGGCTCAAATTTAACCAGGAGACTCCAAATTTCGTTTTCTCACATAAACTTGATCGTAAATCACTCTAATCCACGATAGGTTACAGTACCTGCAATTTGGGGAGGTTAGGTTAGGTTACGTTGGTTAGGTTAGGTTAGGTTAGGTTAGGTTAGGTTAGGTTAGGTTAGGCTCAAATTTAACCAGGAGACTCCAAATTTCGTTTTCTCACATAAACTTGATCGTAAATCACTCTAATCCACGATAGGTTACAGTACCTGCAATTTGGGGAGGTTAGGTTAGGTTACGTTGGTTAGGTTAGGTTAGGTTAGGTTAGGTTAGGTTAGGCTCAAATTTAACCAGGAGACTCCAAATTTCGTTTTCTCACATAAACTTGATCGTAAATCACTCTAATCCACGATAGGTTACAGTACCTGCAATTTGGGGAGGTTAGGTTAGGTTACGTTGGTTAGGTTAGGTTAGGTTAGGTTAGGTTAGGTTAGGCTCAAATTTAACCAGGAGACTCCAAATTTCGTTTTCTCACATAAACTTGATCGTAAATCACTCTAATCCACGATAGGTTACAGTACCTGCAATTTGGGGAGGTTAGGTTAGGTTACGTTGGTTAGGTTAGGTTAGGTTAGGTTAGGTTAGGTTAGGCTCAAATTTAACCAGGAGACTCCAAATTTCGTTTTCTCACATAAACTTGATCGTAAATCACTCTAATCCACGATAGGTTACAGTACCTGCAATTTGGGGAGGTTAGGTTAGGTTACGTTGGTTAGGTTAGGTTAGGTTAGGTTAGGTTAGGTTAGGCTCAAATTTAACCAGGAGACTCCAAATTTCGTTTTCTCACATAAACTTGATCGTAAATCACTCTAATCCACGATAGGTTACAGTACCTGCAATTTGGGGAGGTTAGGTTAGGTTACGTTGGTTAGGTTAGGTTAGGTTAGGTTAGGTTAGGTTAGGCTCAAATTTAACCAGGAGACTCCAAATTTCGTTTTCTCACATAAACTAGATCGTAAATCACTCTAATCCACGATAGGTTACAGTACCTGCAATTTGGGGAGGTTAGGTTAGGTTACGTTGGTTAGGTTAGGTTAGGTTAGGTTAGGTTAGGTTAGGCTCAAATTTAACCAGGAGACTCCAAATTTCGTTTTCTCACATAAACTTGATCGTAAATCACTCTAATCCACGATAGGTTACAGTACCTGCAATTTGGGGAGGTTAGGTTAGGTTACGTTGGTTAGGTTAGGTTAGGTTAGGTTAGGTTAGGTTAGGCTCAAATTTAACCAGGAGACTCCAAATATCGTTTTCTCACATAAACTTGATCGTAAATCACTCTAATCCACGATAGGTTACAGTACCTGCAATTTGGGGAGGTTAGGTTAGGTTACGTTGGTTAGGTTAGGTTAGGTTAGGTTAGGTTAGGTTAGGCTCAAATTTAACCAGGAGACTCCAAATTTCGTTTTCTCACATAAACTTGATCGTAAATCACTCTAATCCACGATAGGTTACAGTACCTGCAATTTGGGGAGGTTAGGTTAGGTTACGTTGGTTAGGTTAGGTTAGGTTAGGTTAGGTTAGGTTAGGCTCAAATTTAACCAGGAGACTCCAAATTTCGTTTTCTCACATAAACTTGATCGTAAATCACTCTAATCCACGATAGGTTACAGTACCTGCAATTTGGGGAGGTTAGGTTAGGTTACGTTGGTTAGGTTAGGTTAGGTTAGGTTAGGTTAGGTTAGGCTCAAATTTAACCAGGAGACTCCAAATTTCGTTTTCTCACATAAACTTGATCGTAAATCACTCTAATCCACGATAGGTTACAGTACCTGCAATTTGGGGAGGTTAGGTTAGGTTACGTTGGTTAGGTTAGGTTAGGTTAGGTTAGGTTAGGTTAGGCTCAAATTTAACCAGGAGACTCCAAATTTCGTTTTCTCACATAAACTTGATCGTAAATCACTCTAATCCACGATAGGTTACAGTACCTGCAATTTGGGGAGGTTAGGTTAGGTTACGTTGGTTAGGTTAGGTTAGGTTAGGTTAGGTTAGGTTAGGTTAGGCTCAAATTTAACCAGGAGACTCCAAATTTCGTTTTCTCACATAAACTTGATCGTAAATCACTCTAATCCACGATAGGTTACAGTACCTGCAATTTGGGGAGGTTAGGTTAGGTTACGTTGGTTAGGTTAGGTTAGGTTAGGTTAGGTTAGGTTAGGCTCAAATTTAACCAGGAGACTCCAAATTTCGTTTTCTCACATAAACTTGATCGTAAATCACTCTAATCCACGATAGGTTACAGTACCTGCAATTTGGGGAGGTTAGGTTAGGTTACGTTGGTTAGGTTAGGTTAGGTTAGGTTAGGTTAGGTTAGGCTCAAATTTAACCAGGAGACTCCAAATTTCGTTTTCTCACATAAACTTGATCGTAAATCACTCTAATCCACGATAGGTTACAGTACGTGCAATTTGGGGAGGTTAGGTTAGGTTACGTTGGTTAGGTTAGGTTAGGTTAGGTTAGGTTAGGTTAGGCTCAAATTTAACCAGGAGACTCCAAATTTCGTTTTCTCACATAAACTTGATCGTAAATCACTCTAATCCACGATAGGTTACAGTACCTGCAATTTGGGGAGGTTAGGTTAGGTTACGTTGGTTAGGTTAGGTTAGGTTAGGTTAGGTTAGGTTAGGCTCAAATTTAATCAGGAGACTCCAAATTTCGTTTTCTCGCATAAACTTGATCGTAAATCACTCTAATCCACGATAGGTTACAGTACCTGCAATTTGGGGAGGTTAGGTTAGGTTACGTTGATTAGGTTAGGTTAGGTTAGGTTAGGTTAGGTTAGGCTCAAATTTAACCAGGAGACTCCAAATTTCGTTTTCTCACATAAACTTGATCGTAAATCACTCTAATCCACGATAGGTTACAGTACCTGCAATTTGGGGAGGTTAGGTTAGGTTACGTTGGTTAGGTTAGGTTAGGTTAGGTTAGGTTAGGTTAGGCTCAAATTTAACCAGGAGACTCCAAATTTCGTTTTCTCACATAAACTTGATCGTAAATCACTCTAATCCACGATAGGTTACAGTACCTGCAATTTGGGGAGGTTAGGTTAGGTTACGTTGGTTAGGTTAGGTTAGGTTAGGTTAGGTTAGGTTAGGCTCAAATTTAACCAGGAGACTCCAGATTTCGTTTTCTCACATAAACTTGATCGTAAATCACTCTAATCCACGATAGGTTACAGTACCTGCAATTTGGGGAGGTTAGGTTAGGTTACGTTGGTTAGGTTAGGTTAGGTTAGGTTAGGTTAGGCTCAAATTTAACCAGGAGACTCCAAATTTCGTTTTCTCACATAAACTTGATCGTAAATCACTCTAATCCACGATAGGTTACAGTACCTGCAATTTGGGGAGGTTAGGTTAGGTTACGTTGGTTAGGTTAGGTTAGGTTAGGTTAGGTTAGGTTAGGCTCAAATTTAACCAGGAGACTCCAAATTTCGTTTTCTCACATAAACTTGATCGTAAATCACTCTAATCCACGATAGGTTACAGTACCTGCAATTTGGGGAGGTTAGGTTAGGTTACGTTGGTTAGGTTAGGTTAGGTTAGGTTAGGTTAGGTTAGGCTCAAATTTAACCAGGAGACTCCAAATTTCGTTTTCTCACATAAACTTGATCGTAAATCACTCTAATCCACGATAGGTTACAGTACCTGCAATTTGGGGAGGTTAGGTTAGGTTACGTTGGTTAGGTTAGGTTAGGTTAGGTTAGGTTAGGTTAGGCTCAAATTTAACCAGGAGACTCCAAATTTCGTTTTCTCACATAAACTTGATCGTAAATCACTCTAATCCACGATAGGTTACAGTACCTGCAATTTGGGGAGGTTAGGTTAGGTTACGTTGGTTAGGTTAGGTTAGGTTAGGTTAGGTTAGGTTAGGCTCAAATTTAACCAGGAGACTCCAAATTTCGTTTTCTCACATAAACTTGATCGTAAATCACTCTAATCCACGATAGGTTACAGTACCTGCAATTTGGGGAGGTTAGGTTAGGTTACGTTGGTTAGGTTAGGTTAGGTTAGGTTAGGTTAGGTTAGGCTCAAATTTAACCAGGAGACTCCAAATTTCGTTTTCTCACATAAACTTGATCGTAAATCACTCTAATCCACGATAGGTTACAGTACCTGCAATTTGGGGAGGTTAGGTTAGGTTACGTTGGTTAGGTTAGGTTAGGTTAGGTTAGGTTAGGTTAGGCTCAAATTTAACCAGGAGACTCCAAATTTCGTTTTCTCACATAAACTTGATCGTAAATCACTCTAATCCACGATAGGTTACAGTACCTGCAATTTGGGGAGGTTAGGTTAGGTTACGTTGGTTAGGTTAGGTTAGGTTAGGTTAGGTTAGGTTAGGCTCAAATTTAACCAGGAGACTCCAAATTTCGTTTTCTCACATAAACTTGATCGTAAATCACTCTAATCCACGATAGGTTACAGTACCTGCAATTTGGGGAGGTTAGGTTAGGTTACGTTGGTTAGGTTAGGTTAGGTTAGGCTCAAATTTAACCAGGAGACTCCAAATTTCGTTTTCTCACATAAACTTGATCGTAAATCACTCTAATCCACGATAGGTTACAGTACCTGCAATTTGGGGAGGTTAGGTTAGGTTACGTTGGTTAGGTTAGGTTAGGTTAGGTTAGGTTAGGTTAGGCTCAAATTTAACCAGGAGACTCCAAATTTCGTTTTCTCACATAAACTTGATCGTAAATCACTCTAATCCACGATAGGTTACAGTACCTGCAATTTGGGGAGGTTAGGTTAGGTTACGTTGGTTAGGTTAGGTTAGGTTAGGTTAGGTTAGGTTAGGCTCAAATTTAACCAGGAGACTCCAAATTTCGTTTTCTCACATAAACTTGATCGTAAATCACTCTAATCCACGATAGGTTACAGTACCTGCAATTTGGGGAGGTTAGGTTAGGTTACGTTGGTTAGGTTAGGTTAGGTTAGGTTAGGTTAGGTTAGGCTCAAATTTAACCAGGAGACTCCAAATTTCGTTTTCTCACATAAACTTGATCGTAAATCACTCTAATCCACGATAGGTTACAGTACCTGCAATTTGGGGAGGTTAGGTTAGGTTACGTTGGTTAGGTTAGGTTAGGTTAGGTTAGGTTAGGTTAGGCTCAAATTTAACCAGGAGACTCCAAATTTCGTTTTCTCACATAAACTTGATCGTAAATCACTCTAATCCACGATAGGTTACAGTACCTGCAATTTGGGGAGGTTAGGTTAGGTTACGTTGGTTAGGTTAGGTTAGGTTAGGTTAGGTTAGGTTAGGCTCAAATTTAACCAGGAGACTCCAAATTTCGTTTTCTCACATAAACTTGATCGTAAATCACTCTAATCCACGATAGGTTACAGTACCTGCAATTTGGGGGAGGTTAGGTTAGGTTACGTTGGTTAGGTTAGGTTAGGTTAGGTTAGGTTAGGTTAGGTTAGGCTCAAATTTAACCAGGAGACTCCAAATTTCGTTTTCTCACATAAACTTGATCGTAAATCACTCTAATCCACGATAGGTTACAGTACCTGCAATTTGGGGAGGTTAGGTTAGGTTACGTTGGTTAGGTTAGGTTAGGTTAGGTTAGGTTAGGTTAGGCTCAAATTTAACCAGGAGACTCCAAATTTCGTTTTCTCACATAAAACTTGATCGTAAATCACTCTAATCCACGATAGGTTACAGTACCTGCAATTTGGGGAGGTTAGGTTAGGTTACGTTGGTTAGGTTAGGTTAGGTTAGGTTAGGTTAGGTTAGGCTCAAATTTAACCAGGAGACTCCAAATTTCGTTTTCTCACATAAACTTGATCGTAAATCACTCTAATCCACGATAGGTTACAGTACCTGCAATTTGGGGAGGTTAGGTTAGGTTACGTTGGTTAGGTTCGGTCGGTTAGGTTAGGTTAGGTTAGGTTAGGTTAGGCTCAAATTTAACCAGGAGACTCCAAATTTCGTTTTCTCACATAAACTTGATCGTAAATCACTCTAATCCACGATAGGTTACAGTACCTGCAATTTGGGGAGGTTAGGTTAGGTTACGTTGGTTAGGTTAGGTTAGGTTAGGTTAGGTTAGGTTAGGCTCAAATTTAACCAGGAGACTCCAAATTTCGTTTTCTCACATAAACTTGATCGTAAATCACTCTAATCCACGATAGGTTACAGTACCTGCAATTTGGGGAGGTTAGGTTAGGTTACGTTGGGTTGGGTTAGGTTAGGTTAGGTTAGGTTAGGTTAGGCTCAAATTTAACCAGGAGACTCCAAATTTCGTTTTCTCACATAAACTTGATCGTAAATCACTCTAATCCACGATAGGTTACAGTACCTGCAATTTGGGGAGGTTAGGTTAGGTTACGTTGGTTAGGTTAGGTTAGGTTAGGTTAGGTTAGGTTAGGTTAGGCTCAAATTTAACCAGGAGACTCCAAATTTCGTTTTCTCACATAAACTTGATCGTAAATCACTCTAATCCACGATAGGTTACAGTACCGTCAATTTGGGGAGGTTAGGTTAGGTTACGTTGGTTAGGTTAGGTTAGGTTAGGTTAGGTTAGGTTAGGCTCAAATTTAACCAGGAGACTCCAAATTTCGTTTTCTCACATAAACTTGATCGTAAATCACTCTAATCCACGATAGGTTACAGTACCTGCAATTTGGGGGAGGTTAGGTTAGGTTACGTTGGTTAGGTTAGGTTAGGTTAGGTTAGGTTAGGTTAGGCTCAAATTTAACCAGGAGACTCCAAATTTCGTTTTCTCACATAAACTTGATCGTAAATCACTCTAATCCACGATAGGTTACAGTACCTGCAATTTGGGGAGGTTAGGTTAGGTTACGTTGGTTAGGTTAGGTTAGGTTAGGTTAGGTTAGGTTAGGCTCAAATTTAACCAGGAGACTCCAAATTTCGTTTTCTCACATAAACTTGATCGTAAATCACTCTAATCCACGATAGGTTACAGTACCTGCAATTTGGGGAGGTTAGGTTAGGTTACGTTGGTTAGGTTAGGTTAGGTTAGGTTAGGTTAGGTTAGGCTCAAATTTAACCAGGAGACTCCAAATTTCGTTTTCTCACATAAACTTGATCGTAAATCACTCTAATCCACGATAGGTTACAGTACCTGCAATTTGGGGAGGTTAGGTTAGGTTACGTTGGTTAGGTTAGGTTAGGTTAGGTTAGGTTAGGTTAGGCTCAAATTTAACCAGGAGACTCCAAATTTCGTTTTCTCACATCAACTTGATCGTAAATCACTCTAATCCACGATAGGTTACAGTACCTGCAATTTGGGGAGGTTAGGTTAGGTTACGTTGGTTAGGTTAGGTTAGGTTAGGTTAGGTTAGGTTAGGCTCAAATTTAACCAGGAGACTCCAAATTTCGTTTTCTCACATAAACTTGATCGTAAATCACTCTAATCCACGATAGGGTTACAGTACCTGCAATTTGGGGAGGTTAGGTTAGGTTACGTTGGTTAGGTTAGGTTAGGTTAGGTTAGGTTAGGTTAGGCTCAAATTTAACCAGGAGACTCCAAATTTCGTTTTCTCACATAAACTTGATCGTAAATCACTCTAATCCACGATAGGTTACAGTACCTGCAATTTGGGGAGGTTAGGTTAGGTTACGTTGGTTAGGTTAGGTTAGGTTAGGTTAGGTTAGGTTAGGCTCAAATTTAACCAGGAGACTCCAAATTTCGTTTTCTCACATAAACTTGATCGTAAATCACTCTAATCCACGATAGGTTACAGTAGCTGCAATTTGGGGAGGTTAGGTTAGGTTACGTTGGTTAGGTTAGGTTAGGTTAGGTTAGGTTAGGTTAGGCTCAAATTTAACCAGGAGACTCCAAATTTCGTTTTCTCACATAAACTTGATCGTAAATCACTCTAATCCACGATAGGTTACAGTACCTGCAATTTGGGGAGGTTAGGTTAGGTTACGTTGGTTAGGTTAGGTTAGGTTAGGTTAGGTTAGGTTAGGTTAGGCTCAAATTTAACCAGGAGACTCCAAATTTCGTTTTCTCACATAAACTTGATCGTAAATCACTCTAATCCACGATAGGTTACAGTACCTGCAATTTGGGGAGGTTAGGTTAGGTTACGTTGGTTAGGTTAGGTTAGGTTAGGTTAGGTTAGGTTAGGCTCAAATTTAACCAGGAGACTCCAAATTTCGTTTTCTCACATAAACTTGATCGTAAATCACTCTAATCCACGATAGGTTACAGTACCTGCAATTTGGGGAGGTTAGGTTAGGTTACGTTGGTTAGGTTCGGTTCGGTTAGGTTAGGTTAGGTTAGGCTCAAATTTAACCAGGAGACTCCAAATTTCGTTTTCTCACATAAACTTGATCGTAAATCACTCTAATCCACGATAGGTTACAGTACCTGCAATTTGGGGAGGTTAGGTTAGGTTACGTTGGTTAGGTTAGGTTAGGTTAGGTTAGGTTAGGTTAGGCTCAAATTTAACCAGGAGACTCCAAATTTCGTTTTCTCACATAAACTTGATCGTAAATCACTCTAATCCACGATAGGTTACAGTACCTGCAATTTGGGGAGGTTAGGTTAGGTTACGTTGGTTAGGTTAGGTTAGGTTAGGTTAGGTTAGGTTAGGCTCAAATTTAACCAGGAGACTCCAAATTTCGTTTTCTCACATAAACTTGATCGTAAATCACTCTAATCCACGATAGGTTACAGTACCTGCAATTTGGGGAGGTTAGGTTAGGTTACGTTGGTTAGGTTAGGTTAGGTTAGGTTAGGTTAGGTTAGGCTCAAATTTAACCAGGAGACTCCAAATTTCGTTTTCTCACATAAACTTGATCGTAAATCACTCTAATCCACGATAGGTTACAGTACCTGCAATTTGGGGAGGTTAGGTTAGGTTACGTTGGTTAGGTTCGGTTCGGTTAGGTTAGGTTAGGTTAGGTTAGGTTAGGCTCAAATTTAACCAGGAGACTCCAAATTTCGTTTTCTCACATAAACTTGATCGTAAATCACTCTAATCCACGATAGGTTACAGTACCTGCAATTTGGGGAGGTTAGGTTAGGTTACGTTGGTTAGGTTAGGTTAGGTTAGGTTAGGTTAGGTTAGGCTCAAATTTAACCAGGAGACTCCAAATTTCGTTTTCTCACATAAACTTGATCGTAAATCACTCTAATCCACGATAGGTTACAGTACCTGCAATTTGGGGAGGTTAGGTTAGGTTACGTTGGTTAGGTTAGGTTAGGTTAGGTTAGGTTAGGTTAGGCTCAAATTTAACCAGGAGACTCCAAATTTCGTTTTCTCACATAAACTTGATCGTAAATCACTCTAATCCACGATAGGTTACAGTACCTGCAATTTGGGGAGGTTAGGTTAGGTTACGTTGGTTAGGTTAGGTTAGGTTAGGTTAGGTTAGGTTAGGCTCAAATTTAACCAGGAGACTCCAAATTTCGTTTTCTCACATAAACTTGATCGTAAATCACTCTAATCCACGATAGGTTACAGTACCTGCAATTTGGGGAGGTTAGGTTAGGTTACGTTGGTTAGGTTAGGTTAGGTTAGGTTAGGTTAGGTTAGGCTCAAATTTAACCAGGAGACTCCAAATTTCGTTTTCTCACATAAACTTGATCGTAAATCACTCTAATCCACGATAGGTTACAGTACCTGCAATTTGGGGAGGTTAGGTTAGGTTACGTTGGTTAGGTTAGGTTAGGTTAGGTTAGGTTAGGTTAGGCTCAAATTTAACCAGGAGACTCCAAATTTCGTTTTCTCACATAAACTTGATCGTAAATCACTCTAATCCACGATAGGTTACAGTACCTGCAATTTGGGGAGGTTAGGTTAGGTTACGTTGGTTAGGTTAGGTTAGGTTAGGTTAGGTTAGGTTAGGCTCAAATTTAACCAGGAGACTCCAAATTTCGTTTTCTCACATAAACTTGATCGTAAATCACTCTAATCCACGATAGGTTACAGTACCTGCAATTTGGGGAGGTTAGGTTAGGTTACGTTGGTTAGGTTAGGTTAGGTTAGGTTAGGTTAGGTTAGGCTCAAATTTAACCAGGAGACTCCAAATTTCGTTTTCTCACATAAACTTGATCGTAAATCACTCTAATCCACGATAGGTTACAGTACCTGCAATTTGGGGAGGTTAGGTTAGGTTACGTTGGTTAGGTTAGGTTAGGTTAGGTTAGGTTAGGTTAGGCTCAAATTTAACCAGGAGACTCCAAATTTCGTTTTCTCACATAAACTTGATCGTAAATCACTCTAATCCACGATAGGTTACAGTACCTGCAATTTGGGGAGGTTAGGTTAGGTTACGTTGGTTAGGTTAGGTTAGGTTAGGTTAGGTTAGGTTAGGCTCAAATTTAACCAGGAGACTCCAAATTTCGTTTTCTCACATAAACTTGATCGTAAATCATTCTAATCCACGATAGGTTACATTTCCTGCAATTTGGGGAGGTTAGGTTAGGTTACGTTGGTTAGGTTGGTTAGGTTAGTTTAGGTTAGGTTAGGTTAGGTTAGGCTCAAATTTAACCAGGAGACTCCAAATTTCGTTTTCTCACATAAACTTGATCGTAAATCACTCTAATCCACGATAGGTTACAGTACCTGCAATTTGGGGAGGTTAGGTTAGGTTACGTTGGTTAGGTTAGGTTAGGTTAGGTTAGGTTAGGTTAGGCTCAAATTTAACCAGGAGACTCCAAATTTCGTTTTCTCACATAAACTTGATCGTAAATCACTCTAATCCACGATAGGTTACAGTACCTGCAATTTGGGGAGGTTAGGTTAGGTTACGTTGGTTAGGTTAGGTTAGGTTAGGTTAGGTTAGGTTAGGCTCAAATTTAACCAGGAGACTCCAAATTTCGTTTTCTCACATAAACTTGATCGTAAATCACTCTAATCCACGATAGGTTACAGTACCTGCAATTTGGGGAGGTTAGGTTAGGTTACGTTGGTTAGGTTAGGTTAGGTTAGGTTAGGTTAGGTTAGGCTCAAATTTAACCAGGAGACTCCAAATTTCGTTTTCTCACATAAACTTGATCGTAAATCACTCTAATCCACGATAGGTTACAGTACCTGCAATTTGGGGAGGTTAGGTTAGGTTACGTTGGTTAGGTTAGGTTAGGTTAGGTTAGGTTAGGTTAGGCTCAAATTTAACCAGGAGACTCCAAATTTCGTTTTCTCACATAAACTTGATCGTAAATCACTCTAATCCACGATAGGTTACAGTACCTGCAATTTGGGGAGGTTAGGTTAGGTTACGTTGGTTAGGTTAGGTTAGGTTAGGTTAGGTTAGGTTAGGCTCAAATTTAACCAGGAGACTCCAAATTTCGTTTTCTCACATAAACTTGATCGTAAATCACTCTAATCCACGATAGGTTACAGTACCTGCAATTTGGGGAGGTTAGGTTAGGTTACGTTGGTTAGGTTAGGTTAGGTTAGGTTAGGTTAGGTTAGGCTCAAATTTAACCAGGAGACTCCAAATTTCGTTTTCTCACATAAACTTGATCGTAAATCACTCTAATCCACGATAGGTTACAGTACCTGCAATTTGGGGAGGTTAGGTTAGGTTACGTTGGTTAGGTTAGGTTAGGTTAGGTTAGGTTAGGTTAGGCTCAAATTTAACCAGGAGACTCCAAATTTCGTTTTCTCACATAAACTTGATCGTAAATCACTCTAA
The DNA here is from genome assembly GCF_042767895.1 of Penaeus vannamei. NCBI lineage: Eukaryota > Metazoa > Arthropoda > Malacostraca > Decapoda > Penaeidae > Penaeus > Penaeus vannamei. Next base: position 2,483,066 of record NC_091592.1, on the reverse strand, counting down.
TCCACGATAGGTTACAGTACCTGCAATTTGGGGAGGTTAGGTTAGGTTACGTTGGTTAGGTTAGGTTAGGTTAGGTTAGGTTAGGTTAGGCTCAAATTTAACCAGGAGACTCCAAATTTCGTTTTCTCACATAAACTTGATCGTAAATCACTCTAATCCACGATAGGTTACAGTACCTGCAATTTGGGGAGGTTAGGTTAGGTTACGTTGGTTAGGTTAGGTTAGGTTAGGTTAGGTTAGGTTAGGCTCAAATTTAACCAGGAGACTCCAAATTTCGTTTTCTCACATAAACTTGATCGTAAATCACTCTAATCCACGATAGGTTACAGTACCTGCAATTTGGGGAGGTTAGGTTAGGTTACGTTGGTTAGGTTAGGTTAGGTTAGGTTAGGTTAGGTTAGGTTAGGCTCAAATTTAACCAGGAGACTCCAAATTTCGTTTTCTCACATAAACTTGATCGTAAATCACTCTAATCCACGATAGGTTACAGTACCTGCAATTTGGGGAGGTTAGGTTAGGTTACGTTGGTTAGGTTAGGTTAGGTTAGGTTAGGTTAGGTTAGGCTCAAATTTAACCAGGAGACTCCAAATTTCGTTTTCTCACATAAACTTGATCGTAAATCACTCTAATCCACGATAGGTTACAGTACCTGCAATTTGGGGAGGTTAGGTTAGGTTACGTTGGTTAGGTTAGGTTAGGTTAGGTTAGGTTAGGTTAGGCTCAAATTTAACCAGGAGACTCCAAATTTCGTTTTCTCACATAAACTTGATCGTAAATCACTCTAATCCACGATAGGTTACAGTACCTGCAATTTGGGGAGGTTAGGTTAGGTTACGTTGGTTAGTTAGGTTAGGTTAGGTTAGGTTAGGTTAGGTTAGGTTAGGCTCAAATTTAACCAGGAGACTCCAAATTTCGTTTTCTCACATAAACTTGATCGTAAATCACTCTAATCCACGATAGGTTACAGTACCTGCAATTTGGGGAGGTTAGGTTAGGTTACGTTGGTTAGGTTAGGTTAGGTTAGGTTAGGTTAGGTTAGGCTCAAATTTAACCAGGAGACTCCAAATTTCGTTTTCTCACATAAACTTGATCGTAAATCACTCTAATCCACGATAGGTTACAGTAGCTGCAATTTGGGGAGGTTAGGTTAGGTTACGTTGGTTAGGTTAGGTTAGGTTAGGTTAGGTTAGGTTAGGTTAGGCTCAAATTTAACCAGGAGACTCCAAATTTCGTTTTCTCACATAAACTTGATCGTAAATCACTCTAATCCACGATAGGTTACAGTACCTGCAATTTGGGGAGGTTAGGTTAGGTTACGTTGGTTAGGTTAGGTTAGGTTAGGTTAGGTTAGGTTAGGCTCAAATTTAACCAGGAGACTCCAAATTTCGTTTTCTCACATAAACTTGATCGTAAATCACTCTAATCCACGATAGGTTACAGTACCTGCAATTTGGGGAGGTTAGGTTAGGTTACGTTGGTTAGGTTAGGTTAGGTTAGGTTAGGTTAGGTTAGGTTAGGCTCAAATTTAACCAGGAGACTCCAAATTTCGTTTTCTCACATAAACTTGATCGTAAATCACTCTAATCCACGATAGGTTACAGTACCTGCAATTTGGGGAGGTTAGGTTAGGTTACGTTGGTTAGGTTAGGTTAGGTTAGGTTAGGTTAGGTTAGGCTCAAATTTAACCAGGAGACTCCAAATTTCGTTTTCTCACATAAACTTGATCGTAAATCACTCTAATCCACGATAGGTTACAGTACCTGCAATTTGGGGAGGTTAGGTTAGGTTACGTGGTTAGGTTAGGTTAGGTTAGGTTAGGTTAGGTTAGGTTAGGCTCAAATTTAACCAGGAGACTCCAAATTTCGTTTTCTCACATAAACTTGATCGTAAATCACTCTAATCCACGATAGGTTACAGTACCTGCAATTTGGGGAGGTTAGGTTAGGTTACGTTGGTTAGGTTAGGTTAGGTTAGGTTAGGTTAGGTTAGGCTCAAATTTAACCAGGAGACTCCAAATTTCGTTTTCTCACATAAACTTGATCGTAAATCACTCTAATCCACGATAGGTTACAGTACCTGCAATTTGGGGAGGTTAGGTTAGGTTACGTTGGTTAGGTTAGGTTAGGTTAGGTTAGGTTAGGTTAGGCTCAAATTTAACCAGGAGACTCCAAATTTCGTTTTCTCACATAAACTTGATCGTAAATCACTCTAATCCACGATAGGTTACAGTACCTGCAATTTGGGGAGGTTAGGTTACGTTAGGTTAGGTTAGGTTAGGTTAGGTTAGGTTAGGTTAGGTTAGGTTAGGCTCAAATTTAACCAGGAGACTCCAAATTTCGTTTTCTCACATAAACTTGATCGTAAATCACTCTAATCCACGATAGGTTACAGTACCTGCAATTTGGGGAGGTTAGGTTAGGTTACGTTTGGTTAGTTAGGTTAGGTTAGGTTAGGTTAGGTTAGGTTAGGTTAGGCTCAAATTTAACCAGGAGACTCCAAATTTCGTTTTCTCACATAAACTTGATCGTAAATCACTCTAATCCACGATAGGTTACAGTACCTGCAATTTGGGGAGGTTAGGTTAGGTTACGTTGTTAGGTTAGGTTAGGTTAGGTTAGGTTAGGTTAGGTTAGGCTCAAATTTAACCAGGAGACTCCAAATTTCGTTTTCTCACATAAACTTGATCGTAAATCACTCTAATCCACGATAGGTTACAGTACCTGCAATTTGGGGAGGTTAGGTTAGGTTACGTTGTTAGGTTAGGTTAGGTTAGGTTAGGTTAGGTTAGGTTAGGTTAGGCTCAAATTTAACCAGGAGACTCCAAATTTCGTTTTCTCACATAAACTTGATCGTAAATCACTCTAATCCACGATAGGTTACAGTACCTGCAATTTGGGGAGGTTAGGTTAGGTTACGTTGGTTAGGTTAGGTTAGTTAGGTTAGGTTAGGTTAGTTAGGTTAGGCTCAAATTTAACCAGGAGACTCCAAATTTCGTTTTCTCACATAAACTTGATCGTAAATCACTCTAATCCACGATAGGTTACAGTACCTGCAATTTGGGGAGGTTAGGTTAGGTTACGTTGGTTAGGTTAGGTTAGGTTAGGTTAGGTTAGGTTAGGTTAGGTTAGGCTCAAATTTAACCAGGAGACTCCAAATTTCGTTTTCTCACATAAACTTGATCGTAAATCACTCTAATCCACGATAGGTTACAGTACCTGCAATTTGGGGAGGCTAGGTTAGGTTACTTTGGTTAGGTTAGGTTAGTTAGGTTAGGTTAGGTTAGGTTAGGTTAGGCTCAAATTTAACCAGGAGACTCCAAATTTCGTTTTCTCACATAAACTTGATCGTAAATCACTCTAATCCACGATAGGTTACAGTACCTGCAATTTGGGGAGGTTAGGTTAGGTTACGTTGGTTAGGTTAGGTTAGGTTAGGTTAGGTTAGGTTAGGCTCAAATTTAACCAGGAGACTCCAAATTTCGTTTTCTCACATAAACTTGATCGTAAATCACTCTAATCCACGATAGGTTACAGTACCTGCAATTTGGGGAGGTTAGGTTAGGTTACGTTGGTTAGGTTAGGTTAGGTTAGGTTAGGTTAGGTTAGGTTAGGCTCAAATTTAACCAGGAGACTCCAAATTTCGTTTTCTCACATAAACTTGATCGTAAATCACTCTAATCCACGATAGGTTACAGTACCTGCAATTTGGGGAGGTTAGGTTAGGTTACGTTGGTTAGGTTAGGTTAGGTTAGGTTAGGTTAGGTTAGGCTCAAATTTAACCAGGAGACTCCAAATTTCGTTTTCTCACATAAACTTGATCGTAAATCACTCTAATCCACGATAGGTTACAGTACCTGCAATTTGGGGAGGTTAGGTTAGGTTACGTTGGTTAGGTTAGGTTAGGTTAGGTTAGGTTAGGTTAGGCTCAAATTTAACCAGGAGACTCCAAATTTCGTTTTCTCACATAAACTTGATCGTAAATCACTCTAATCCACGATAGGTTACAGTACCTGCAATTTGGGGAGGTTAGGTTAGGTTACGTTGGTTAGGTTAGGTTAGGTTAGGTTAGGTTAGGTTAGGCTCAAATTTAACCAGGAGACTCCAAATTTCGTTTTCTCACATAAACTTGATCGTAAATCACTCTAATCCACGATAGGTTACAGTACCTGCAATTTGGGGAGGTTAGGTTAGGTTACGTTGGTTAGGTTAGGTTAGGTTAGGTTAGGTTAGGTTAGGTTAGGCTCAAATTTAACCAGGAGACTCCAAATTTCGTTTTCTCACATAAACTTGATCGTAATTCACTCTAATCCACAATAGGTTACAGTACCTGCAATTTGGGGAGGTTAGGTTAGGTTACGTTGGTTAGGTTAGGTTAGGTTAGGTTAGGTTAGGTTAGGCTCAAATTTAACCAGGAGACTCCAAATTTCGTTTTCTCACATAAACTTGATCGTAAATCACTCTAATCCACGATAGGTTACAGTACCTGCAATTTGGGGAGGTTAGGTTAGGTTACGTTGGTTAGGTTAGGTTAGGTTAGGTTAGGTTAGGTTAGGTTAGGTTAGGCTCAAATTTAACCAGGAGACTCCAAATTTCGTTTTCTCACATAAACTTGATCGTAAATCACTCTAATCCACGATAGGTTACAGTACCTGCAATTTGGGGAGGTTAGGTTAGGTTACGTTGGTTAGGTTAGGTTAGGTTAGGTTAGGTTAGGTTAGGCTCAAATTTAACCAGGAGACTCCAAATTTCGTTTTCTCACATAAACTTGATCGTAAATCACTCTAATCCACGATAGGTTACAGTACCTGCAATTTGGGGAGGTTAGGTTAGGTTACGTTGGTTAGGTTAGGTTAGGTTAGGTTAGGTTAGGTTAGGCTCAAATTTAACCAGGAGACTCCAAATTTCGTTTTCTCACATAAACTTGATCGTAAATCACTCTAATCCACGATAGGTTACAGTACCTGCAATTTGGGGAGGTTAGGTTAGGTTACGTTGGTTAGGTTAGGTTAGGTTAGGTTAGGTTAGGTTAGGCTCAAATTTAACCAGGAGACTCCAAATTTCGTTTTCTCACATAAACTTGATCGTAAATCACTCTAATCCACGATAGGTTACAGTACCTGCAATTTGGGGAGGTTAGGTTAGGTTACGTTGGTTAGGTTAGGTTAGGTTAGGTTAGGTTAGGTTAGGCTCAAATTTAACCAGGAGACTCCAAATTTCGTTTTCTCACATAAACTTGATCGTAAATCACTCTAATCCACGATAGGTTACAGTACCTGCAATTTGGGGAGGTTAGGTTAGGTTACGTTGGTTAGGTTAGGTTAGGTTAGGTTAGGTTAGGTTAGGCTCAAATTTAACCAGGAGACTCCAAATTTCGTTTTCTCACATAAACTTGATCGTAAATCACTCTAATCCACGATAGGTTACAGTACCTGCAATTTGGGGAGGTTAGGTTAGGTTACGTTGGTTAGGTTAGGTTAGGTTAGGTTAGGTTAGGTTAGGCTCAAATTTAACCAGGAGACTCCAAATTTCGTTTTCTCACATAAACTTGATCGTAAATCACTCTAATCCACGATAGGTTACAGTACCTGCAATTTGGGGAGGTTAGGTTAGGTTACGTTGGTTAGGTTAGGTTAGGTTAGGTTAGGTTAGGTTAGGCTCAAATTTAACCAGGAGACTCCAAATTTCGTTTTCTCACATAAACTTGATCGTAAATCACTCTAATCCACGATAGGTTACAGTACCTGCAATTTGGGGAGGTTAGGTTAGGTTACGTTGGTTAGGTTAGGTTAGGTTAGGTTAGGTTAGGTTAGGCTCAAATTTAACCAGGAGACTCCAAATTTCGTTTTCTCACATAAACTTGATCGTAAATCACTCTAATCCACGATAGGTTACAGTACCTGCAATTTGGGGAGGTTAGGTTAGGTTACGTTGGTTAGGTTAGGTTAGGTTAGGTTAGGTTAGGTTAGGCTCAAATTTAACCAGGAGACTCCAAATTTCGTTTTCTCACATAAACTTGATCGTAAATCACTCTAATCCACGATAGGTTACAGTACCTGCAATTTGGGGAGGTTAGGTTAGGTTACGTTGGTTAGGTTAGGTTAGGTTAGGTTAGGTTAGGTTAGGCTCAAATTTAACCAGGAGACTCCAAATTTCGTTTTCTCACATAAACTTGATCGTAAATCACTCTAATCCACGATAGGTTACAGTACCTGCAATTTGGGGAGGTTAGGTTAGGTTACGTTGGTTAGGTTAGGTTAGGTTAGGTTAGGTTAGGTTAGGCTCAAATTTAACCAGGAGACTCCAAATTTCGTTTTCTCACATAAACTTGATCGTAAATCACTCTAATCCACGATAGGTTACAGTACCTGCAATTTGGGGAGGTTAGGTTAGGTTACGTTGGTTAGGTTAGGTTAGGTTAGGTTAGGTTAGGTTAGGCTCAAATTTAACCAGGAGACTCCAAATTTCGTTTTCTCACATAAACTTGATCGTAAATCACTCTAATCCACGATAGGTTACAGTACCTGCAATTTGGGGAGGTTAGGTTAGGTTACGTTGGTTAGGTTAGGTTAGGTTAGGTTAGGTTAGGTTAGGCTCAAATTTAACCAGGAGACTCCAAATTTCGTTTTCTCACATAAACTTGATCGTAAATCACTCTAATCCACGATAGGTTACAGTACCTGCAATTTGGGGAGGTTAGGTTAGGTTACGTTGGTTAGGTTAGGTTAGGTTAGGTTAGGTTAGGTTAGGTTAGGTTAGGCTCAAATTTAACCAGGAGACTCCAAATTTCGTTTTCTCACATAAACTTGATCGTAAATCACTCTAATCCACGATAGGTTACAGTACCTGCAATTTGGGGAGGTTAGGTTAGGTTACGTTGGTTAGGTTAGGTTAGGTTAGGTTAGGTTAGGTTAGGCTCAAATTTAACCAGGAGACTCCAAATTTCGTTTTCTCACATAAACTTGATCGTAAATCACTCTAATCCACGATAGGTTACAGTACCTGCAATTTGGGGAGGTTAGGTTAGGTTACGTTGGTTAGGTTAGGTTAGGTTAGGTTAGGTTAGGTTAGGCTCAAATTTAACCAGGAGACTCCAAATTTCGTTTTCTCACATAAACTTGATCGTAAATCACTCTAATCCACGATAGGTTACAGTACCTGCAATTTGGGGAGGTTAGGTTAGGTTACGTTGGTTAGGTTAGGTTAGGTTAGGTTAGGTTAGGTTAGGTTAGGCTCAAATTTAACCAGGAGACTCCAAATTTCGTTTTCTCACATAAACTTGATCGTAAATCACTCTAATCCACGATAGGTTACAGTACCTGCAATTTGGGGAGGTTAGGTTAGGTTACGTTGGTTAGGTTAGGTTAGGTTAGGTTAGGTTAGGTTAGGTTAGGCTCAAATTTAACCAGGAGACTCCAAATTTCGTTTTCTCACATAAACTTGATCGTAAATCACTCTAATCCACGATAGGTTACAGTACCTGCAATTTGGGGAGGTTAGGTTAGGTTACGTTGGTTAGGTTAGGTTAGGTTAGGTTAGGTTAGGTTAGGTTAGGCTCAAATTTAACCAGGAGACTCCAAATTTCGTTTTCTCACATAAACTTGATCGTAAATCACTCTAATCCACGATAGGTTACAGTACCTGCAATTTGGGGAGGTTAGGTTAGGTTACGTTGGTTAGGTTAGGTTAGGTTAGGTTAGGTTAGGTTAGGCTCAAATTTAACCAGGAGACTCCAAATTTCGTTTTCTCACATAAACTTGATCGTAAATCACTCTAATCCACGATAGGTTACAGTACCTGCAATTTGGGGAGGTTAGGTTAGGTTACGTTGGTTAGGTTAGGTTAGGTTAGGTTAGGTTAGGTTAGGCTCAAATTTAACCAGGAGACTCCAAATTTCGTTTTCTCACATAAACTTGATCGTAAATCACTCTAATCCACGATAGGTTACAGTACCTGCAATTTGGGGAGGTTAGGTTAGGTTACGTTGGTTAGGTTAGGTTAGGTTAGGTTAGGTTAGGTTAGGCTCAAATTTAACCAGGAGACTCCAAATTTCGTTTTCTCACATAAACTTGATCGTAAATCACTCTAATCCACGATAGGTTACAGTACCTGCAATTTGGGGAGGTTAGGTTAGGTTACGTTGGTTAGGTTAGGTTAGGTTAGGTTAGGTTAGGTTAGGCTCAAATTTAACCAGGAGACTCCAAATTTCGTTTTCTCACATAAACTTGATCGTAAATCACTCTAATCCACGATAGGTTACAGTACCTGCAATTTGGGGAGGTTAGGTTAGGTTACGTTGGTTAGGTTAGGTTAGGTTAGGTTAGGTTAGGTTAGGCTCAAATTTAACCAGGAGACTCCAAATTTCGTTTTCTCACATAAACTTGATCGTAAATCACTCTAATCCACGATAGGTTACAGTACCTGCAATTTGGGGAGGTTAGGTTAGGTTACGTTGGTTAGGTTAGGTTAGGTTAGGTTAGGTTAGGTTAGGTTAGGCTCAAATTTAACCAGGAGACTCCAAATTTCGTTTTCTCACATAAACTTGATCGTAAATCACTCTAATCCACGATAGGTTACAGTACCTGCAATTTGGGGAGGTTAGGTTAGGTTACGTTGGTTAGGTTAGGTTAGGTTAGGTTAGGTTAGGTTAGGCTCAAATTTAACCAGGAGACTCCAAATTTCGTTTTCTCACATAAACTTGATCGTAAATCACTCTAATCCACGATAGGTTACAGTACCTGCAATTTGGGGAGGTTAGGTTAGGTTACGTTGGTTAGGTTAGGTTAGGTTAGGTTAGGTTAGGTTAGGCTCAAATTTAACCAGGAGACTCCAAATTTCGTTTTCTCACATAAACTTGATCGTAAATCACTCTAATCCACGATAGGTTACAGTACCTGCAATTTGGGGAGGTTAGGTTAGGTTACGTTGGTTAGGTTAGGTTAGGTTAGGTTAGGTTAGGTTAGGTTAGGCTCAAATTTAACCAGGAAACTCCAAA
>NC_091592.1:2464075-2469075 GCF_042767895.1 Penaeus vannamei | reverse complement strand
GATCGTAAATCACTCTAATCCACGATAGGTTACAGTACCTGCAATTTGGGGAGGTTAGGTTAGGTTACGTTGGTTAGGTTAGGTTAGGTTAGGTTAGGTTAGGTTAGGTTAGGCTCAAATTTAACCAGGAGACTCCAAATTTCGTTTTCTCACATAAACTTGATCGTAAATCACTCTAATCCACGATAGGTTACAGTACCTGCAATTTGGGGAGGTTAGGTTAGGTTACGTTGGTTAGGTTAGGTTAGGTTAGGTTAGGTTAGGTTAGGTTAGGTTAGGCTCAAATTTAACCAGGAGACTCCAAATTTCGTTTTCTCACATAAACTTGATCGTAAATCACTCTAATCCACGATAGGTTACAGTACCTGCAATTTGGGGAGGTTAGGTTAGGTTACGTTGGTTAGGTTAGGTTAGGTTAGGTTAGGTTAGGTTAGGTTAGGTTAGGCTCAAATTTAACCAGGAGACTCCAAATTTCGTTTTCTCACATAAACTTGATCGTAAATCACTCTAATCCACGATAGGTTACAGTACCTGCAATTTGGGGAGGTTAGGTTAGGTTACGTTGGTTAGGTTAGGTTAGGTTAGGTTAGGTTAGGTTAGGCTCAAATTTAACCAGGAGACTCCAAATTTCGTTTTCTCACATAAACTTGATCGTAAATCACTCTAATCCACGATAGGTTACAGTACCTGCAATTTGGGGAGGTTAGGTTAGGTTACGTTGGTTAGGTTAGGTTAGGTTAGGTTAGGTTAGGTTAGGCTCAAATTTAACCAGGAGACTCCAAATTTCGTTTTCTCACATAAACTTGATCGTAAATCACTCTAATCCACGATAGGTTACAGTACCTGCAATTTGGGGAGGTTAGGTTAGGTTACGTTGGTTAGGTTAGGTTAGGTTAGGTTAGGTTAGGTTAGGTTAGGTTAGGCTCAAATTTAACCAGGAGACTCCAAATTTCGTTTTCTCACATAAACTTGATCGTAAATCACTCTAATCCACGATAGGTTACAGTACCTGCAATTTGGGGAGGTTAGGTTAGGTTACGTTGGTTAGGTTAGGTTAGGTTAGGTTAGGTTAGGTTAGGTTAGGTTAGGCTCAAATTTAACCAGGAGACTCCAAATTTCGTTTTCTCACATAAACTTGATCGTAAATCACTCTAATCCACGATAGGTTACAGTACCTGCAATTTGGGAGGTTAGGTTAGGTTACGTTGGTTAGGTTAGGTTAGGTTAGGTTAGGTTAGGTTAGGTTAGGTTAGGCTCAAATTTAACCAGGAGACTCCAAATTTCGTTTTCTCACATAAACTTGATCGTAAATCACTCTAATCCACGATAGGTTACAGTACCTGCAATTTGGGGAGGTTAGGTTAGGTTACGTTGGTTAGGTTAGGTTAGGTTAGGTTAGGTTAGGTTAGGTTAGGTTAGGCTCAAATTTAACCAGGAGACTCCAAATTTCGTTTTCTCACATAAACTTGATCGTAAATCACTCTAATCCACGATAGGTTACAGTACCTGCAATTTGGGGAGGTTAGGTTAGGTTACGTTGGTTAGGTTAGGTTAGGTTAGGTTAGGTTAGGTTAGGTTAGGTTAGGCTCAAATTTAACCAGGAGACTCCAAATTTCGTTTTCTCACATAAACTTGATCGTAAATCACTCTAATCCACGATAGGTTACAGTACCTGCAATTTGGGGAGGTTAGGTTAGGTTACGTTGGTTAGGTTAGGTTAGGTTAGGTTAGGTTAGGTTAGGTTAGGTTAGGCTCAAATTTAACCAGGAGACTCCAAATTTCGTTTTCTCACATAAACTTGATCGTAAATCACTCTAATCCACGATAGGTTACAGTACCTGCAATTTGGGGAGGTTAGGTTAGGTTACGTTGGTTAGGTTAGGTTAGGTTAGGTTAGGTTAGGTTAGGTTAGGTTAGGCTCAAATTTAACCAGGAGACTCCAAATTTCGTTTTCTCACATAAACTTGATCGTAAATCACTCTAATCCACGATAGGTTACAGTACCTGCAATTTGGGGAGGTTAGGTTAGGTTACGTTGGTTAGGTTAGGTTAGGTTAGGTTAGGTTAGGTTAGGTTAGGTTAGGCTCAAATTTAACCAGGAGACTCCAAATTTCGTTTTCTCACATAAACTTGATCGTAAATCACTCTAATCCACGATAGGTTACAGTACCTGCAATTTGGGGAGGTTAGGTTAGGTTACGTTGGTTAGGTTAGGTTAGGTTAGGTTAGGTTAGGTTAGGTTAGGTTAGGCTCAAATTTAACCAGGAGACTCCAAATTTCGTTTTCTCACATAAACTTGATCGTAAATCACTCAAATCCACGATAGGTTACAGTACCTGCAATTTGGGGAGCTTAGGTTAGGTTACGTTGGTTAGGTTAGGTTAGGTTAGGTTAGGTTAGGTTAGGTTAGGTTAGGCTCAAATTTAACCAGGAGACTCCAAATTTCGTTTTCTCACATAAACTTGATCGTAAATCACTCTAATCCACGATAGGTTACAGTACCTGCAATTTGGGGAGGTTAGGTTAGGTTACGTTGGTTAGGTTAGGTTAGGTTAGGTTAGGTTAGGTTAGGTTAGGTTAGGCTCAAATTTAACCAGGAGACTCCAAATTTCGTTTTCTCACATAAACTTGATCGTAAATCACTCTAATCCACGATAGGTTACAGTACCTGCAATTTGGGGAGGTTAGGTTAGGTTACGTTGGTTAGGTTAGGTTAGGTTAGGTTAGGTTAGGTTAGGTTAGGTTAGGCTCAAATTTAACCAGGAGACTCCAAATTTCGTTTTCTCACATAAACTTGATCGTAAATCACTCTAATCCACGATAGGTTACAGTACCTGCAATTTGGGGAGGTTAGGTTAGGTTACGTTGGTTAGGTTAGGTTAGGTTAGGTTAGGTTAGGTTAGGTTAGGTTAGGCTCAAATTTAACCAGGAGACTCCAAATTTCGTTTTCTCACATAAACTTGATCGTAAATCACTCTAATCCACGATAGGTTACAGTACCTGCAATTTGGGGAGGTTAGGTTAGGTTACGTTGGTTAGGTTAGGTTAGGTTAGGTTAGGTTAGGTTAGGTTAGGTTAGGCTCAAATTTAACCAGGAGACTCCAAATTTCGTTTTCTCACATAAACTTGATCGTAAATCACTCTAATCCACGATAGGTTACAGTACCTGCAATTTGGGGAGGTTAGGTTAGGTTACGTTGGTTAGGTTAGGTTAGGTTAGGTTAGGTTAGGTTAGGTTAGGTTAGGCTCAAATTTAACCAGGAGACTCCAAATTTCGTTTTCTCACATAAACTTGATCGTAAATCACTCTAATCCACGATAGGTTACAGTACCTGCAATTTGGGGAGGTTAGGTTAGGTTACGTTGGTTAGGTTAGGTTAGGTTAGGTTAGGTTAGGTTAGGTTAGGTTAGGCTCAAATTTAACCAGGAGACTCCAAATTTCGTTTTCTCACATAAACTTGATCGTAAATCACTCTAATCCACGATAGGTTACAGTACCTGCAATTTGGGGAGGTTAGGTTAGGTTACGTTGGTTAGGTTAGGTTAGGTTAGGTTAGGTTAGGTTAGGTTAGGTTAGGCTCAAATTTAACCAGGAGACTCCAAATTTCGTTTTCTCACATAAACTTGATCGTAAATCACTCTAATCCACGATAGGTTACAGTACCTGCAATTTGGGGAGGTTAGGTTAGGTTACGTTGGTTAGGTTAGGTTAGGTTAGGTTAGGTTAGGTTAGGTTAGGTTAGGCTCAAATTTAACCAGGAGACTCCAAATTTCGTTTTCTCACATAAACTTGATCGTAAATCACTCTAATCCACGATAGGTTACAGTACCTGCAATTTGGGGAGGTTAGGTTAGGTTACGTTGGTTAGGTTAGGTTAGGTTAGGTTAGGTTAGGTTAGGTTAGGTTAGGCTCAAATTTAACCAGGAGACTCCAAATTTCGTTTTCTCACATAAACTTGATCGTAAATCACTCTAATCCACGATAGGTTACAGTACCTGCAATTTGCGGAGGTTAGGTTAGGTTACGTTGGTTAGGTTAGGTTAGGTTAGGTTAGGTTAGGTTAGGTTAGGTTAGGCTCAAATTTAACCAGGAGACTCCAAATTTCGTTTTCTCACATAAACTTGATCGTAAATCACTCTAATCCACGATAGGTTACAGTACCTGCAATTTGGGGAGGTTAGGTTAGGTTACGTTGGTTAGGTTAGGTTAGGTTAGGTTAGGTTAGGTTAGGTTAGGTTAGGCTCAAATTTAACCAGGAGACTCCAAATTTCGTTTTCTCACATAAACTTGATCGTAAATCACTCTAATCCACGATAGGTTACAGTACCTGCAATTTGGGGAGGTTAGGTTAGGTTACGTTGGTTAGGTTAGGTTAGGTTAGGTTAGGTTAGGTTAGGTTAGGTTAGGCTCAAATTTAACCAGGAGACTCCAAATTTCGTTTTCTCACATAAACTTGATCGTAAATCACTCTAATCCACGATAGGTTACAGTACCTGCAATTTGGGGAGGTTAGGTTAGGTTACGTTGGTTAGGTTAGGTTAGGTTAGGTTAGGTTAGGTTAGGTTAGGTTAGGCTCAAATTTAACCAGGAGACTCCAAATTTCGTTTTCTCACATAAACTTGATCGTAAATCACTCTAATCCACGATAGGTTACAGTACCTGCAATTTGGGGAGGTTAGGTTAGGTTACGTTGGTTAGGTTAGGTTAGGTTAGGTTAGGTTAGGTTAGGTTAGGTTAGGCTCAAATTTAACCAGGAGACTCCAAATTTCGTTTTCTCACATAAACTTGATCGTAAATCACTCTAATCCACGATAGGTTACAGTACCTGCAATTTGGGGAGGTTAGGTTAGGTTACGTTGGTTAGGTTAGGTTAGGTTAGGTTAGGTTAGGTTAGGTTAGGTTAGGCTCAAATTTAACCAGGAGACTCCAAATTTCGTTTTCTCACATAAACTTGATCGTAAATCACTCTAATCCACGATAGGTTACAGTACCTGCAATT
>NC_091592.1:2434979-2463575 GCF_042767895.1 Penaeus vannamei | reverse complement strand
GTACCTGCAATTTGGGGAGGTTAGGTTAGGTTACGTTGGTTAGGTTAGGTTAGGTTAGGTTAGGTTAGGTTAGGTTAGGTTAGGCTCAAATTTAACCAGGAGACTCCAAATTTCGTTTTCTCACATAAACTTGATCGTAAATCACTCTAATCCACGATAGGTTACAGTACCTGCAATTTGGGGAGGTTAGGTTAGGTTACGTTGGTTAGGTTAGGTTAGGTTAGGTTAGGTTAGGTTAGGTTAGGCTCAAATTTAACCAGGAGACTCCAAATTTCGTTTTCTCACATAAACTTGATCGTAAATCACTCTAATCCACGATAGGTTACAGTACCTGCAATTTGGGGAGGTTAGGTTAGGTTACGTTGGTTAGGTTAGGTTAGGTTAGGTTAGGTTAGGTTAGGTTAGGCTCAAATTTAACCAGGAGACTCCAAATTTCGTTTTCTCACATAAACTTGATCGTAAATCACTCTAATCCACGATAGGTTACAGTACCTGCAATTTGGGGAGGTTAGGTTAGGTTACGTTGGTTAGGTTAGGTTAGGTTAGGTTAGGTTAGGTTAGGTTAGGTTAGGTTAGGCTCAAATTTAACCAGGAGACTCCAAATTTCGTTTTCTCACATAAACTTGATCGTAAATCACTCTAATCCACGATAGGTTACAGTACCTGCAATTTGGGGAGGTTAGGTTAGGTTACGTTGGTTAGGTTAGGTTAGGTTAGGTTAGGTTAGGTTAGGTTAGGTTAGGTTAGGCTCAAATTTAACCAGGAGACTCCAAATTTCGTTTTCTCACATAAACTTGATCGTAAATCACTCTAATCCACGATAGGTTACAGTACCTGCAATTTGGGGAGGTTAGGTTAGGTTACGTTGGTTAGGTTAGGTTAGGTTAGGTTAGGTTAGGTTAGGTTAGGCTCAAATTTAACCAGGAGACTCCAAATTTCGTTTTCTCACATAAACTTGATCGTAAATCACTCTAATCCACGATAGGTTACAGTACCTGCAATTTGGGGAGGTTAGGTTAGGTTACGTTGGTTAGGTTAGGTTAGGTTAGGTTAGGTTAGGCTCAAATTTAACCAGGAGACTCCAAATTTCGTTTTCTCACATAAACTTGATCGTAAATCACTCTAATCCACGATAGGTTACAGTACCTGCAATTTGGGGAGGTTAGGTTAGGTTAGGTTAGGTTAGGTTAGGTTAGGTTAGGTTAGGCTCAAATTTAACCAGGAGACTCCAAATTTCGTTTTCTCACATAAACTTGATCGTAAATCACTCTAATCCACGATAGGTTACAGTACCTGTAATTTGGGGAGGTTAGGTTAGGTTACGTTGGTTAGGTTAGGTTAGGTTAGGTTAGGTTAGGTTAGGCTCAAATTTAACCAGGAGACTCCAAATTTCGTTTTCTCACATAAACTTGATCGTAAATCACTGTAATCCACGATAGGTTACAGTACCTGCAATTTGGGGAGGTTAGGTTAGGTTACGTTGGTTAGGTTAGGTTAGGTTAGGTTAGGTTAGGTTAGGCTCAAATTTAACCAGGAGACTCCAAATTTCGTTTTCTCACATAAACTTGATCGTAAATCACTCTAATCCACGATAGGTTACAGTACCTGCAATTTGGGGAGGTTAGGTTAGGTTACGTTGGTTAGGTTAGGTTAGGTTAGGTTAGGTTAGGCTCAAATTTAACCAGGAGACTCCAAATTTCGTTTTCTCACATAAACTTGATCGTAAATCACTCTAATCCACGATAGGTTACAGTACCTGCAATTTGGGGAGGTTAGGTTAGGTTACGTTGGTTAGGTTAGGTTAGGTTAGGTTAGGTTAGGTTAGGCTCAAATTTAACCAGGAGACTCCAAATTTCGTTTTCTCACATAAACTTGATCGTAAATCACTCTAATCCACGATAGGTTACAGTACCTGCAATTTGGGGAGGTTAGGTTAGGTTACGTTGGTTAGGTTAGGTTAGGTTAGGTTAGGTTAGGTTAGGTTAGGTTAGGTTAGGTTAGGCTCAAATTTAACCAGGAGACTCCAAATTTCGTTTTCTCACATAAACTTGATCGTAAATCACTCTAATCCACGATAGGTTACAGTACCTGCAATTTGGGGAGGTTAGGTTAGGTTACGTTGGTTAGGTTAGGTTAGGTTAGGTTAGGTTAGGCTCAAATTTAACCAGGAGACTCCAAATTTCGTTTTCTCACATAAACTTGATCGTAAATCACTCTAATCCACGATAGGTTACAGTACCTGCAATTTGGGGAGGTTAGGTTAGGTTACGTTGGTTAGGTTAGGTTAGGTTAGGTTAGGTTAGGTTAGGTTAGGCTCAAATTTAACCAGGAGACTCCAAATTTCGTTTTCTCACATAAACTTGATCGTAAATCACTCTAATCCACGATAGGTTACAGTACCTGCAATTTGGGGAGGTTAGGTTAGGTTACGTTGGTTAGGTTAGGTTAGGTTAGGTTAGGTTAGGTTAGGTTAGGTTAGGCTCAAATTTAACCAGGAGACTCCAAATTTCGTTTTCTCACATAAACTTGATCGTAAATCACTCTAATCCACGATAGGTTACAGTACCTGCAATTTGGGGAGGTTAGGTTAGGTTACGTTGGTTAGGTTAGGTTAGGTTAGGTTAGGCTCAAATTTAACCAGGAGACTCCAAATTTCGTTTTCTCACATAAACTTGATCGTAAATCACTCTAATCCACGATAGGTTACAGTACCTGCAATTTGGGGAGGTTAGGTTAGGTTACGTTGGTTAGGTTAGGTTAGGTTAGGTTAGGTTAGGTTAGGTTAGGTTAGGCTCAAATTTAACCAGGAGACTCCAAATTTCGTTTTCTCACATAAACTTGATCGTAAATCACTCTAATCCACGATAGGTTACAGTACCTGCAATTTGGGGAGGTTAGGTTAGGTTACGTTGGTTAGGTTAGGTTAGGTTAGGTTAGGTTAGGTTAGGCTCAAATTTAACCAGGAGACTCCAAATTTCGTTTTCTCACATAAACTTGATCGTAAATCACTCTAATCCACGATAGGTTACAGTACCTGCAATTTGGGGAGGTTAGGTTAGGTTACGTTGGTTAGGTTAGGTTAGGTTAGGTTAGGTTAGGTTAGGTTAGGCTCAAATTTAACCAGGAGACTCCAAATTTCGTTTTCTCACATAAACTTGATCGTAAATCACTCTAATCCACGATAGGTTACAGTACCTGCAATTTGGGGAGGTTAGGTTAGGTTACGTTGGTTAGGTTAGGTTAGGTTAGGTTAGGTTAGGTTAGGTTAGGCTCAAATTTAACCAGGAGACTCCAAATTTCGTTTTCTCACATAAACTTGATCGTAAATCACTCTAATCCACGATAGGTTACAGTACCTGCAATTTGGGGAGGTTAGGTTAGGTTACGTTGGTTAGGTTAGGTTAGGTTAGGTTAGGTTAGGTTAGGTTAGGTTAGGCTCAAATTTAACCAGGAGACTCCAAATTTCGTTTTCTCACATAAACTTGATCGTAAATCACTCTAATCCACGATAGGTTACAGTACCTGCAATTTGGGGAGGTTAGGTTAGGTTACGTTGGTTAGGTTAGGTTAGGTTAGGTTAGGTTAGGTTAGGCTCAAATTTAACCAGGAGACTCCAAATTTCGTTTTCTCACATAAACTTGATCGTAAATCACTCTAATCCACGATAGGTTACAGTACCTGCAATTTGGGGAGGTTAGGTTAGGTTACGTTGGTTAGGTTAGGTTAGGTTAGGTTAGGTTAGGTTAGGCTCAAATTTAACCAGGAGACTCCAAATTTCGTTTTCTCACATAAACTTGATCGTAAATCACTCTAATCCACGATAGGTTACAGTACCTGCAATTTGGGGAGGTTAGGTTAGGTTACGTTGGTTAGGTTAGGTTAGGTTAGGTTAGGCTCAAATTTAACCAGGAGACTCCAAATTTCGTTTTCTCACATAAACTTGATCGTAAATCACTCTAATCCACGATAGGTTACAGTACCTGCAATTTGGGGAGGTTAGGTTAGGTTACGTTGGTTAGGTTAGGTTAGGTTAGGTTAGGTTAGGTTAGGTTAGGTTAGGCTCAAATTTAACCAGGAGACTCCAAATTTCGTTTTCTCACATAAACTTGATCGTAAATCACTCTAATCCACGATAGGTTACAGTACCTGCAATTTGGGGAGGTTAGGTTAGGTTACGTTGGTTAGGTTAGGTTAGGTTAGGTTAGGTTAGGCTCAAATTTAACCAGGAGACTCCAAATTTCGTTTTCTCACATAAACTTGATCGTAAATCACTCTAATCCACGATAGGTTACAGTACCTGCAATTTGGGGAGGTTAGGTTAGGTTACGTTGGTTAGGTTAGGTTAGGTTAGGTTAGGTTAGGTTAGGCTCAAATTTAACCAGGAGACTCCAAATTTCGTTTTCTCACATAAACTTGATCGTAAATCACTCTAATCCACGATAGGTTACAGTACCTGCAATTTGGGGAGGTTAGGTTAGGTTACGTTGGTTAGGTTAGGTTAGGTTAGGTTAGGTTAGGCTCAAATTTAACCAGGAGACTCCAAATTTCGTTTTCTCACATAAACTTGATCGTAAATCACTCTAATCCACGATAGGTTACAGTACCTGCAATTTGGGGAGGTTAGGTTAGGTTACGTTGGTTAGGTTAGGTTAGGTTAGGTTAGGTTAGGTTAGGTTAGGCTCAAATTTAACCAGGAGACTCCAAATTTCGTTTTCTCACATAAACTTGATCGTAAATCACTCTAATCCACGATAGGTTACAGTACCTGCAATTTGGGGAGGTTAGGTTAGGTTACGTTGGTTAGGTTAGGTTAGGTTAGGTTAGGTTAGGTTAGGTTAGGTTAGGCTCAAATTTAACCAGGAGACTCCAAATTTCGTTTT
This sequence comes from Penaeus vannamei, assembly GCF_042767895.1. Lineage (NCBI taxonomy): Eukaryota > Metazoa > Arthropoda > Malacostraca > Decapoda > Penaeidae > Penaeus > Penaeus vannamei. Next base: position 2,458,695 of record NC_091592.1, on the reverse strand, counting down.
CTCACATAAACTTGATCGTAAATCACTCTAATCCACGATAGGTTACAGTACCTGCAATTTGGGGAGGTTAGGTTAGGTTACGTTGGTTAGGTTAGGTTAGGTTAGGTTAGGTTAGGTTAGGTTAGGCTCAAATTTAACCAGGAGACTCCAAATTTCGTTTTCTCACATAAACTTGATCGTAAATCACTCTAATCCACGATAGGTTACAGTACCTGCAATTTGGGGAGGTTAGGTTAGGTTACGTTGGTTAGGTTAGGTTAGGTTAGGTTAGGTTAGGCTCAAATTTAACCAGGAGACTCCAAATTTCGTTTTCTCACATAAACTTGATCGTAAATCACTCTAATCCACGATAGGTTACAGTACCTGCAATTTGGGGAGGTTAGGTTAGGTTACGTTGGTTAGGTTAGGTTAGGTTAGGTTAGGTTAGGCTCAAATTTAACCAGGAGACTCCAAATTTCGTTTTCTCACATAAACTTGATCGTAAATCACTCTAATCCACGATAGGTTACAGTACCTGCAATTTGGGGAGGTTAGGTTAGGTTACGTTGGTTAGGTTAGGTTAGGTTAGGTTAGGTTAGGTTAGGTTAGGCTCAAATTTAACCAGGAGACTCCAAATTTCGTTTTCTCACATAAACTTGATCGTAAATCACTCTAATCCACGATAGGTTACAGTACCTGCAATTTGGGGAGGTTAGGTTAGGTTACGTTGGTTAGGTTAGGTTAGGTTAGGTTAGGTTAGGTTAGGCTCAAATTTAACCAGGAGACTCCAAATTTCGTTTTCTCACATAAACTTGATCGTAAATCACTCTAATCCACGATAGGTTACAGTACCTGCAATTTGGGGAGGTTAGGTTAGGTTACGTTGGTTAGGTTAGGTTAGGTTAGGTTAGGTTAGGTTAGGCTCAAATTTAACCAGGAGACTCCAAATTTCGTTTTCTCACATAAACTTGATCGTAAATCACTCTAATCCACGATAGGTTACAGTACCTGCAATTTGGGGAGGTTAGGTTAGGTTACGTTGGTTAGGTTAGGTTAGGTTAGGTTAGGTTAGGCTCAAATTTAACCAGGAGACTCCAAATTTCGTTTTCTCACATAAACTTGATCGTAAATCACTCTAATCCACGATAGGTTACAGTACCTGCAATTTGGGGAGGTTAGGTTAGGTTACGTTGGTTAGGTTAGGTTAGGTTAGGTTAGGTTAGGTTAGGTTAGGCTCAAATTTAACCAGGAGACTCCAAATTTCGTTTTCTCACATAAACTTGATCGTAAATCACTCTAATCCACGATAGGTTACAGTACCTGCAATTTGGGGAGGTTAGGTTAGGTTACGTTGGTTAGGTTAGGTTAGGTTAGGTTAGGTTAGGTTAGGTTAGGTTAGGTTAGGCTCAAATTTAACCAGGAGACTCCAAATTTCGTTTTCTCACATAAACTTGATCGTAAATCACTCTAATCCACGATAGGTTACAGTACCTGCAATTTGGGGAGGTTAGGTTAGGTTACGTTGGTTAGGTTAGGTTAGGTTAGGTTAGGTTAGGCTCAAATTTAACCAGGAGACTCCAAATTTCGTTTTCTCACATAAACTTGATCGTAAATCACTCTAATCCACGATAGGTTACAGTACCTGCAATTTGGGGAGGTTAGGTTAGGTTACGTTGGTTAGGTTAGGTTAGGTTAGGTTAGGTTAGGTTAGGTTAGGTTAGGTTAGGCTCAAATTTAACCAGGAGACTCCAAATTTCGTTTTCTCACATAAACTTGATCGTAAATCACTCTAATCCACGATAGGTTACAGTACCTGCAATTTGGGGAGGTTAGGTTAGGTTACGTTGGTTAGGTTAGGTTAGGTTAGGTTAGGTTAGGTTAGGCTCAAATTTAACCAGGAGACTCCAAATTTCGTTTTCTCACATAAACTTGATCGTAAATCACTCTAATCCACGATAGGTTACAGTACCTGCAATTTGGGGAGGTTAGGTTAGGTTACGTTGGTTAGGTTAGGTTAGGTTAGGTTAGGCTCAAATTTAACCAGGAGACTCCAAATTTCGTTTTCTCACATAAACTTGATCGTAAATCACTCTAATCCACGATAGGTTACAGTACCTGCAATTTGGGGAGGTTAGGTTAGGTTACGTTGGTTAGGTTAGGTTAGGTTAGGTTAGGTTAGGTTAGGTTAGGCTCAAATTTAACCAGGAGACTCCAAATTTCGTTTTCTCACATAAACTTGATCGTAAATCACTCTAATCCACGATAGGTTACAGTACCTGCAATTTGGGGAGGTTAGGTTAGGTTACGTTGGTTAGGTTAGGTTAGGTTAGGTTAGGTTAGGCTCAAATTTAACCAGGAGACTCCAAATTTCGTTTTCTCACATAAACTTGATCGTAAATCACTCTAATCCACGATAGGTTACAGTACCTGCAATTTGGGGAGGTTAGGTTAGGTTACGTTGGTTAGGTTAGGTTAGGTTAGGTTAGGTTAGGTTAGGCTCAAATTTAACCAGGAGACTCCAAATTTCGTTTTCTCACATAAACTTGATCGTAAATCACTCTAATCCACGATAGGTTACAGTACCTGCAATTTGGGGAGGTTAGGTTAGGTTACGTTGGTTAGGTTAGGTTAGGTTAGGTTAGGTTAGGCTCAAATTTAACCAGGAGACTCCAAATTTCGTTTTCTCACATAAACTTGATCGTAAATCACTCTAATCCACGATAGGTTACAGTACCTGCAATTTGGGGAGGTTAGGTTAGGTTACGTTGGTTAGGTTAGGTTAGGTTAGGTTAGGTTAGGTTAGGTTAGGCTCAAATTTAACCAGGAGACTCCAAATTTCGTTTTCTCACATAAACTTGATCGTAAATCACTCTAATCCACGATAGGTTACAGTACCTGCAATTTGGGGAGGTTAGGTTAGGTTACGTTGGTTAGGTTAGGTTAGGTTAGGTTAGGTTAGGTTAGGTTAGGTTAAGCTCAAATTTAACCAGGAGACTCCAAATTTCGTTTTCTCACATAAACTTGATCGTAAATCACTCTAATCCACGATAGGTTACAGTACCTGCAATTTGGGGAGGTTAGGTTAGGTTACGTTGGTTAGGTTAGGTTAGGTTAGGTTAGGTTAGGTTAGGTTAGGTTAGGCTCAAATTTAACCAGGAGACTCCAAATTTCGTTTTCTCACATAAACTTGATCGTAAATCACTCTAATCCACGATAGGTTACAGTACCTGCAATTTGGGGAGGTTAGGTTAGGTTAGGTTAGGTTAGGTTAGGTTAGGCTCAAATTTAACCAGGAGACTCCAAATTTCGTTTTCTCACATAAACTTGATCGTAAATCACTCTAATCCACGATAGGTTACAGTACCTGCAATTTGGGGAGGTTAGGTTAGGTTACGTTGGTTAGGTTAGGTTAGGTTAGGTTAGGTTAGGTTAGGCTCAAATTTAACCAGGAGACTCCAAATTTCGTTTTCTCACATAAACTTGATCGTAAATCACTCTAATCCACGATAGGTTACAGTACCTGCAATTTGGGGAGGTTAGGTTAGGTTACGTTGGTTAGGTTAGGTTAGGTTAGGTTAGGTTAGGTTAGGTTAGGCTCAAATTTAACCAGGAGACTCCAAATTTCGTTTTCTCACATAAACTTGATCGTAAATCACTCTAATCCACGATAGGTTACAGTACCTGCAATTTGGGGAGGTTAGGTTAGGTTACGTTGGTTAGGTTAGGTTAGGTTAGGTTAGGTTAGGTTAGGTTAGGCTCAAATTTAACCAGGAGACTCCAAATTTCGTTTTCTCACATAAACTTGATCGTAAATCACTCTAATCCACGATAGGTTACAGTACCTGCAATTTGGGGAGGTTAGGTTAGGTTACGTTGGTTAGGTTAGGTTAGGTTAGGTTAGGTTAGGTTAGGTTAGGTTAGGCTCAAATTTAACCAGGAGACTCCAAATTTCGTTTTCTCACATAAACTTGATCGTAAATCACTCTAATCCACGATAGGTTACAGTACCTGCAATTTGGGGAGGTTAGGTTAGGTTACGTTGGTTAGGTTAGGTTAGGCTCAAATTTAACCAGGAGACTCCAAATTTCGTTTTCTCACATAAACTTGATCGTAAATCACTCTAATCCACGATAGGTTACAGTACCTGCAATTTGGGGAGGTTAGGTTAGGTTACGTTGGTTAGGTTAGGTTAGGTTAGGTTAGGTTAGGCTCAAATTTAACCAGGAGACTCCAAATTTCGTTTTCTCACATAAACTTGATCGTAAATCACTCTAATCCACGATAGGTTACAGTACCTGCAATTTGGGGAGGTTAGGTTAGGTTACGTTGGTTAGGTTAGGTTAGGTTAGGTTAGGTTAGGTTAGGTTAGGCTCAAATTTAACCAGGAGACTCCAAATTTCGTTTTCTCACATAAACTTGATCGTAAATCACTCTAATCCACGATAGGTTACAGTACCTGCAATTTGGGGAGGTTAGGTTAGGTTACGTTGGTTAGGTTAGGTTAGGTTAGGTTAGGTTAGGTTAGGCTCAAATTTAACCAGGAGACTCCAAATTTCGTTTTCTCACATAAACTTGATCGTAAATCACTCTAATCCACGATAGGTTACAGTACCTGCAATTTGGGGAGGTTAGGTTAGGTTACGTTGGTTAGGTTAGGTTAGGTTAGGTTAGGTTAGGTTAGGCTCAAATTTAACCAGGAGACTCCAAATTTCGTTTTCTCACATAAACTTGATCGTAAATCACTCTAATCCACGATAGGTTACAGTACCTGCAATTTGGGGAGGTTAGGTTAGGTTACGTTGGTTAGGTTAGGTTAGGTTAGGTTAGGTTAGGTTAGGTTAGGCTCAAATTTAACCAGGAGACTCCAAATTTCGTTTTCTCACATAAACTTGATCGTAAATCACTCTAATCCACGATAGGTTACAGTACCTGCAATTTGGGGAGGTTAGGTTAGGTTACGTTGGTTAGGTTAGGTTAGGTTTGGTTAGGTTAGGTTAGGTTAGGTTAGGCTCAAATTTAACCAGGAGACTCCAAATTTCGTTTTCTCACATAAACTTGATCGTAAATCACTCTAATCCACGATAGGTTACAGTACCTGCAATTTGGGGAGGTTAGGTTAGGTTACGTTGGTTAGGTTAGGTTAGGTTAGGCTCAAATTTAACCAGGAGACTCCAAATTTCGTTTTCTCACATAAACTTGATCGTAAATCACTCTAATCCACGATAGGTTACAGTACCTGCAATTTGGGGAGGTTAGGTTAGGTTACGTTGGTTAGGTTAGGTTAGGTTAGGTTAGGTTAGGCTCAAATTTAACCAGGAGACTCCAAATTTCGTTTTCTCACATAAACTTGATCGTAAATCACTCTAATCCACGATAGGTTACAGTACCTGCAATTTGGGGAGGTTAGGTTAGGTTACGTTGGTTAGGTTAGGTTAGGTTAGGTTAGGTTAGGTTAGGCTCAAATTTAACCAGGAGACTCCAAATTTCGTTTTCTCACATAAACTTGATCGTAAATCACTCTAATCCACGATAGGTTACAGTACCTGCAATTTGGGGAGGTTAGGTTAGGTTACGTTGGTTAGGTTAGGTTAGGTTAGGTTAGGTTAGGTTAGGTTAGGCTCAAATTTAACCAGGAGACTCCAAATTTCGTTTTCTCACATAAACTTGATCGTAAATCACTCTAATCCACGATAGGTTACAGTACCTGCAATTTGGGGAGGTTAGGTTAGGTTACGTTGGTTAGGTTAGGTTAGGTTAGGTTAGGTTAGGATAGATTAGGCTCAAATTTAACCAGGAGACTCCAAATTTCGTTTTCTCACATAAACTTGATCGTAAATCACTCTAATCCACGATAGGTTACAGTACCTGCAATTTGGGGAGGTTAGGTTAGGTTACGTTGGTTAGGTTAGGTTAGGTTAGGTTAGGTTAGGTTAGGTTAGGCTCAAATTTAACCAGGAGACTCCAAATTTCGTTTTCTCACATAAACTTGATCGTAAATCACTCTAATCCACGATAGGTTACAGTACCTGCAATTTGGGGAGGTTAGGTTAGGTTACGTTGGTTAGGTTAGGTTAGGTTAGGTTAGGTTAGGTTAGGCTCAAATTTAACCAGGAGACTCCAAATTTCGTTTTCTCACATAAACTTGATCGTAAATCACTCTAATCCACGATAGGTTACAGTACCTGCAATTTGGGGAGGTTAGGTTAGGTTACGTTGGTTAGGTTAGGTTAGGTTAGGTTAGGTTAGGCTCAAATTTAACCAGGAGACTCCAAATTTCGTTTTCTCACATAAACTTGATCGTAAATCACTCTAATCCACGATAGGTTACAGTACCTGCAATTTGGGGAGGTTAGGTTAGGTTACGTTGGTTAGGTTACGTTAGGTTAGGTTAGGTTAGGTTAGGTTAGGTTAGGCTCAAATTTAACCAGGAGACTCCAAATTTCGTTTTCTCACATAAACTTGATCGTAAATCACTCTAATCCACGATAGGTTACAGTACCTGCAATTTGGGGAGGTTAGGTTAGGTTACGTTGGTTAGGTTAGGTTAGGTTAGGTTAGGTTAGGTTAGGTTAGGCTCAAATTTAACCAGGAGACTCCAAATTTCGTTTTCTCACATAAACTTGATCGTAAATCACTCTAATCCACGATAGGTTACAGTACCTGCAATTTGGGGAGGTTAGGTTAGGTTACGTTGGTTAGGTTAGGTTAGTTTAGGTTAGGTTAAGTTAGGTTAGGTTAGGCTCAAATTTAACCAGGAGACTCCAAATTTCGTTTTCTCACATAAACTTGATCGTAAATCACTCTAATCCACGATAGGTTACAGTACCTGCAATTTGGGGAGGTTAGGTTAGGTTACGTTGGTTAGGTTAGGTTAGGTTAGGTTAGGTTAGGTTAGGTTAGCTTAGGCTCAAATTTAACCAGGAGACTCCAAATTTCGTTTTCTCACATAAACTTGATCGTAAATCACTCTAATCCACGATAGGTTACAGTACCTGCAATTTGGGGAGGTTAGGTTAGGTTACGTTGGTTAGGTTAGGTTAGGTTAGGTTAGGTTAGGTTAGGTTAGCTTAGGCTCAAATTTAACCAGGAGACTCCAAATTTCGTTTTCTCACATAAACTTGATCGTAAATCACTCTAATCCACGATAGGTTACAGTACCTGCAATTTGGGGAGGTTAGGTTAGGTTACGTTGGTTAGGTTAGGTTAGGTTAGGTTAGGTTAGGTTAGGTTAGGCTCAAATTTAACCAGGAGACTCCAAATTTCGTTTTCTCACATAAACTTGATCGTAAATCACTCTAATCCACGATAGGTTACAGTACCTGCAATTTGGGGAGGTTAGGTTAGGTTACGTTGGTTAGGTTAGGTTAGGTTAGGTTAGGTTAGGTTAGGTTAGGCTCAAATTTAACCAGGAGACTCCAAATTTCGTTTTCTCACATAAACTTGATCGTAAATCACTCTAATCCACGATAGGTTACAGTACCTGCAATTTGGGGAGGTTAGGTTAGGTTACGTTGGTTAGGTTAGGTTAGGTTAGGTTAGGTTAGGTTAGGTTAGGCTCAAATTTAACCAGGAGACTCCAAATTTCGTTTTCTCACATAAACTTGATCGTAAATCACTCTAATCCACGATAGGTTACAGTACCTGCAATTTGGGGAGGTTAGGTTAGGTTACGTTGGTTAGGTTAGGTTAGGTTAGGTTAGGTTAGGTTAGGTTAGGCTCAAATTTAACCAGGAGACTCCAAATTTCGTTTTCTCACATAAACTTGATCGAAAATCACTCTAATCCACGATAGGTTACAGTACCTGCAATTTGGGGAGGTTAGGTTAGGTTACGTTGGTTAGGTTAGGTTAGGTTAGGTTAGGCTCAAATTTAACCAGGAGACTCCAAATTTCGTTTTCTCACATAAACTTGATCGTAAATCACTCTAATCCACGATAGGTTACAGTACCTGCAATTTGGGGAGGTTAGGTTAGGTTACGTTGGTTAGGTTATGTTAGGTTAGGTTAGGTTAGGTTAGGTTAGGTTAGGCTCAAATTTAACCAGGAGACTCCAAATTTCGTTTTCTCACATAAACTTGATCGTAAATCACTCTAATCCACGATAGGTTACAGTACCTGCAATTTGGGGAGGTTAGGTTAGGTTACGTTGGTTAGGTTAGGTTAGGTTAGGTTAGGTTAGGTTAGGCTCAAATTTAACCAGGAGACTCCAAATTTCGTTTTCTCACATAAACTTGATCGTAAATCACTCTAATCCACGATAGGTTACAGTACCTGCAATTTGGGGAGGTTAGGATACGTTGGTTAGGTTAGGTTAGGTTAGGTTAGGTTAGGTTAGGTTAGGTTAGGTTAGGCTTAAATTTAACCAGGAGACTCCAAATTTCGTTTTCTCACATAAACTTGATCGTAAATCACTCTAATCCACGATAGGTTACAGTACCTGCAATTTGGGGAGGTTAGGTTAGGTTACGTTGGTTAGGTTAGGTTAGGTTAGGTTAGGTTAGGTTAGGTTAGGTTAGGTTAGGTTAGGTTAGGCTCAAATTTAACCAGGAGACTCCAAATTTCGTTTTCTCACATAAACTTGATCGTAAATCACTCTAATCCACGATAGGTTACAGTACCTGCAATTTGGGGAGGTTAGGTTAGGTTACGTTGGTTAGGTTAGGTTAGGTTAGGTTAGGTTAGGTTAGGTTAGGTTAGGTTAGGCTCAAATTTAACCAGGAGACTCCAAATTTCGTTTTCTCACATAAACTTGATCGTAAATCACTCTAATCCACGATAGGTTACAGTACCTGCAATTTGGGGAGGTTAGGTTAGGTTACGTTGGTTAGGTTAGGTTAGGTTAGGTTAGGTTAGGTTAGGCTCAAATTTAACCAGGAGACTCCAAATTTCGTTTTCTCACATAAACTTGATCGTAAATCACTCTAATCCACGATAGGTTACAGTACCTGCAATTTGGGGAGGTTAGGTTAGGTTACGTTGGTTAGGTTAGGTTAGGTTAGGTTAGGTTAGGTTAGGTTAGGCTCAAATTTAACCAGGAGACTCCAAATTTCGTTTTCTCACATAAACTTGATCGTAAATCACTCTAATCCACGATAGGTTACAGTACCTGCAATTTGGGGAGGTTAGGTTAGGTTACGTTGGTTAGGTTAGGTTAGGTTAGGTTAGGTTAGGTTAGGTTAGGTTAGGCTCAAATTTAACCAGGAGACTCCAAATTTCGTTTTCTCACATAAACTTGATCGTAAATCACTCTAATCCACGATAGGTTACAGTACCTGCAATTTGGGGAGGTTAGGTTAGGTTACGTTGGTTAGGTTAGGTTAGGTTAGGTTAGGGTCAAATTTAACCAGGAGACTCCAAATTTCGTTTTCTCACATAAACTTGATCGTAAATCACTCTAATCCACGATAGGTTACAGTACCTGCAATTTGGGGAGGTTAGGTTAGGTTACGTTGGTTAGGTTAGGTTAGGTTAGGTTAGGTTAGGTTAGGTTAGGTTAGGCTCATATTTAACCAGGAGACTCCAAATTTCGTTTTCTCACATAAACTTGATCGTAAATCACTCTAATCCACGATAGGTTACAGTACCTGCAATTTGGGGAGGTTAGGTTAGGTTACGTTGGTTAGGTTAGGTTAGGTTAGGTTAGGTTAGGTTAGGTTAGGTTAGGTTAGGCTCAAATTTAACCAGGAGACTCCAAATTTCGTTTTCTCACATAAACTTGATCGTAAATCACTCTAATCCACGATAGGTTACAGTACCTGCAATTTGGGGAGGTTAGGTTAGGTTACGTTGGTTAGGTTAGGTTAGGTTAGGTTAGGTTAGGTTAGGTTAGGTTAGGCTTAAATTTAACCAGGAGACTCCAAATTTCGTTTTCTCACATAAACTTGATCGTAAATCACTCTAATCCACGATAGGTTACAGTACCTGCAATTTGGGGAGGTTAGGTTAGGTTACGTTGGTTAGGTTAGGTTAGGTTAGGTTAGGTTAGGTTAGGTTAGGTTAGGCTCAAATTTAACCAGGAGACTCCAAATTTCGTTTTCTCACATAAACTTGATCGTAAATCACTCTAATCCACGATAGGTTACAGTACCTGCAATTTGGGGAGGTTAGGTTAGGTTACGTTGGTTAGGTTAGGTTAGGTTAGGTTAGGTTAGGTTAGGTTAGGCTCAAATTTAACCAGGAGACTCCAAATTTCGTTTTCTCACATAAACTTGATCGTAAATCACTCTAATCCACGATAGGTTACAGTACCTGCAATTTGGGGAGGTTAGGTTAGGTTACGTTGGTTAGGTTAGGTTAGGTTAGGTTAGGTTAGGTTAGGCTCAAATTTAACCAGGAGACTCCAAATTTCGTTTTCTCACATAAACTTGATCGTAAATCACTCTAATCCACGATAGGTTACAGTACCTGCAATTTGGGGAGGTTAGGTTAGGTTACGTTGGTTAGGTTAGGTTAGGTTAGGTTAGGTTAGGTTAGGCTCAAATTTAACCAGGAGACTCCAAATTTCGTTTTCTCACATAAACTTGATCGTAAATCACTCTAATCCACGATAGGTTACAGTACCTGCAATTTGGGGAGGTTAGGTTAGGTTACGTTGGTTAGGTTAGGTTAGGTTAGGTTAGGTTAGGTTAGGTTAGGCTCAAATTTAACCAGGAGACTCCAAATTTCGTTTTCTCACATAAACTTGATCGTAAATCACTCTAATCCACGATAGGTTACAGTACCTGCAATTTGGGGAGGTTAGGTTAGGTTACGTTGGTTAGGTTAGGTTAGGTTAGGTTAGGTTAGGCTCAAATTTAACCAGGAGACTCCAAATTTCGTTTTCTCACATAAACTTGATCGTAAATCACTCTAATCCACGATAGGTTACAGTACCTGCAATTTGGGGAGGTTAGGTTAGGTTACGTTGGTTAGGTTAGGTTAGGTTAGGTTAGGTTAGGTTAGGTTAGGTTAGGCTCAAATTTAACCAGGAGACTCCAAATTTCGTTTTCTCACATAAACTTGATCGTAAATCACTCTAATCCACGATAGGTTACAGTACCTGCAATTTGGGGAGGTTAGGTTAGGTTACGTTGGTTAGGTTAGGTTAGGTTAGGTTAGGTTAGGTTAGGTTAGGTTAGGCTCAAATTTAACCAGGAGACTCCAAATTTCGTTTTCTCACATAAACTTGATCGTAAATCACTCTAATCCACGATAGGTTACAGTACCTGCAATTTGGGGAGGTTAGGTTAGGTTACGTTGGTTAGGTTAGGTTAGGTTAGGTTAGGTAAGGTTAGGTTAGGTTAGGCTCAAATTTAACCAGGAGACTCCAAATTTCGTTTTCTCACATAAACTTGATCGTAAATCACTCTAATCCACGATAGGTTACAGTACCTGCAATTTGGGGAGGTTAGGTTAGGTTACGTTGGTTAGGTTAGGTTAGGTTAGGTTAGGTTAGGTTAGGCTCAAATTTAACCAGGAGACTCCAAATTTCGTTTTCTCACATAAACTTGATCGTAAATCACTCTAATCCACGATAGGTTACAGTACCTGCAATTTGGGGAGGTTAGGTTAGGTTACGTTGGTTAGGTTAGGTTAGGTTAGGTTAGGTTAGGTTAGGCTCAAATTTAACCAGGAGACTCCAAATTTCGTTTTCTCACATAAACTTGATCGTAAATCACTCTAATCCACGATAGGTTACAGTACCTGCAATTTGGGGAGGTTAGGTTAGGTTACGTTGGTTAGGTTAGGTTAGGTTAGGTTAGGTTAGGTTAGGTTAGGTTAGGTTAGGTTAGGCTCAAATTTAACCAGGAGACTCCAAATTTCGTTTTCTCACATAAACTTGATCGTAAATCACTCTAATCCACGATAGGTTACAGTACCTGCAATTTGGGGAGGTTAGGTTAGGTTACGTTGGTTAGGTTAGGTTAGGTTAGGTTAGGTTAGGTTAGGTTAGGTTAGGCTCAAATTTAACCAGGAGACTCCAAATTTCGTTTTCTCACATAAACTTGATCGTAAATCACTCTAATCCACGATAGGTTACAGTACCTGCAATTTGGGGAGGTTAGGTTAGGTTACGTTGGTTAGGTTAGGTTAGGTTAGGTTAGGTTAGGTTAGGTTAGGTTAGGCTCAAATTTAACCAGGAGACTCCAAATTTCGTTTTCTCACATAAACTTGATCGTAAATCACTCTAATCCACGATAGGTTACAGTACCTGCAATTTTGGGAGGTTAGGTTAGGTTACGTTGGTTAGATTAGGTTAGGTTAGGTTAGGTTAGGTTAGGTTAGGTTAGGCTCAAATTTAACCAGGAGACTCCAAATTTCGTTTTCTCACATAAACTTGATCGTAAATCACTCTAATCCACGATAGGTTACAGTACCTGCAATTTGGGGAGGTTAGGTTAGGTTACGTTGGTTAGGTTAGGTTAGGTTAGGTTAGGTTAGGTTAGGTTAGCTTATGCTCAAATTTAACCAGGAGACTCCAAATTTCGTTTTCTCACATAAACTTGATCGTAAATCACTCTAATCCACGATAGGTTACAGTACCTGCAATTTGGGGAGGTTAGGTTAGGTTACGTTGGTTAGGTTAGGTTAGGTTAGGTTAGGTTAGGTTAGGTTAGGTTAGGCTCAAATTTAACCAGGAGACTCCAAATTTCGTTTTCTCACATAAACTTGATCGTAAATCACTCTAATCCACGATAGGTTACAGTACCTGCAATTTGGGGAGGTTAGGTTAGGTTACGTTGGTTAGGTTAGGTTAGGTTAGGTTAGGTTAGGTTAGGCTCAAATTTAACCAGGAGACTCCAAATTTCGTTTTCTCACATAAACTTGATCGTAAATCACTCTAATCCACGATAGGTTACAGTACCTGCAATTTGGGGAGGTTAGGTTAGGTTACGTTGGTTAGGTTAGGTTAGGTTAGGTTAGGTTAGGTTAGGTTAGGGCTCAAATTTAACCAGGAGACTCCAAATTTCGTTTTCTCACATAAACTTGATCGTAAATCACTCTAATCCACGATAGGTTACAGTACCTGCAATTTGGGGAGGTTAGGTTAGGTTACGTTGGTTAGGTTAGGTTAGGTTAGGTTAGGTTAGGTTAGGTTAGGCTCAAATTTAACCAGGAGACTCCAAATTTCGTTTTCTCACATAAACTTGATCGTAAATCACTCTAATCCACGATAGGTTACAGTACCTGCAATTTGGGGAGGTTAGGTTAGGTTACGTTGGTTAGGTTAGGTTAGGTTAGGTTAGGTTAGGTTAGGCTCAAATTTAACCAGGAGACTCCAAATTTCGTTTTCTCACATAAACTTGATCGTAAATCACTCTAATCCACGATAGGTTACAGTACCTGCAATTTGGGGAGGTTAGGTTAGGTTACGTTGGTTAGGTTAGGTTAGGTTAGGTTAGGTTAGGTTAGGTTAGGCTCAAATTTAACCAGGAGACTCCAAATTTCGTTTTCTCACATAAACTTGATCGTAAATCACTCTAATCCACGATAGGTTACAGTACCTGCAATTTGGGGAGGTTAGGTTAGGTTACGTTGGTTAGGTTAGGTTAGGTTAGGTTAGGTTAGGTTAGGTTAGGTTAGGCTCAAATTTAACCAGGAGACTCCAAATTTCGTTTTCTCACATAAACTTGATCGTAAATCACTCTAATCCACGATAGGTTACAGTACCTGCAATTTGGGGAGGTTAGGTTAGGTTACGTTGGTTAGGTTAGGTTAGGTTAGGTTAGGTTAGGTTAGGCTCAAATTTAACCAGGAGACTCCAAATTTCGTTTTCTCACATAAACTTGATCGTAAATCACTCTAATCCACGATAGGTTACAGTACCTGCAATTTGGGGAGGTTAGGTTAGGTTACGTTGGTTAGGTTAGGTTAGGTTAGGTTAGGTTAGGTTAGGCTCAAATTTAACCAGGAGACTCCAAATTTCGTTTTCTCACATAAACTTGATCGTAAATCACTCTAATCCACGATAGGTTACAGTACCTGCAATTTGGGGAGGTTAGGTTAGGTTACGTTGGTTAGGTTAGGTTAGGTTAGGTTAGGTTAGGTTAGGCTCAAATTTAACCAGGAGACTCCAAATTTCGTTTTCTCACATAAACTTGATCGTAAATCACTCTAATCCACGATAGGTTACAGTACCTGCAATTTGGGGAGGTTAGGTTAGGTTACGTTGGTTAGGTTAGGTTAGGTTAGGTTAGGTTAGGTTAGGCTCAAATTTAACCAGGAGACTCCAAATTTCGTTTTCTCACATAAACTTGATCGTAAATCACTCTAATCCACGATAGGTTACAGTACCTGCAATTTGGGGAGGTTAGGTTAGGTTACGTTGGTTAGGTTAGGTTAGGTTAGGTTAGGTTAGGTTAGGCTCAAATTTAACCAGGAGACTCCAAATTTCGTTTTCTCACATAAACTTGATCGTAAATCACTCTAATCCACGATAGGTTACAGTACCTGCAATTTGGGGAGGTTAGGTTAGGTTACGTTGGTTAGGTTAGGTTAGGTTAGGTTAGGTTAGGTTAGGTTAGGTTAGGCTCAAATTTAACCAGGAGACTCCAAATTTCGTTTTCTCACATAAACTTGATCGTAAATCACTCTAATCCACGATAGGTTACAGTACCTGCAATTTGGGGAGGTTAGGTTAGGTTACGTTGGTTAGGTTAGGTTAGGTTAGGTTAGGTTAGGTTAGGCTCAAATTTAACCAGGAGACTCCAAATTTCGTTTTCTCACATAAACTTGATCGTAAATCACTCTAATCCACGATAGGTTACAGTACCTGCAATTTGGGGAGGTTAGGTTAGGTTACGTTGGTTAGGTTAGGTTAGGTTAGGTTAGGTTAGGTTAGGTTAGGTTAGGCTCAAATTTAACCAGGAGACTCCAAATTTCGTTTTCTCACATAAACTTGATCGTAAATCACTCTAATCCACGATAGGTTACAGTACCTGCAATTTGGGGAGGTTAGGTTAGGTTACGTTGGTTAGGTTAGGTTAGGTTAGGTTAGGTTAGGTTAGGTTAGGTTAGGCTCAAATTTAACCAGGAGACTCCAAATTTCGTTTTCTCACATAAACTTGATCGTAAATCACTCTAATCCACGATAGGTTACAGTACCTGCAATTTGGGGAGGTTAGGTTAGGTTACGTTGGTTAGGTTAGGTTAGGTTAGGTTAGGTTAGGTTAGGCTCAAATTTAACCAGGAGACTCCAAATTTCGTTTTCTCACATAAACTTGATCGTAAATCACTCTAATCCACGATAGGTTACAGTACCTGCAATTTGGGGAGGTTAGGTTAGGTTACGTTGGTTAGGTTAGGTTAGGTTAGGTTAGGTTAGGTTAGGTTAGGCTCAAATTTAACCAGGAGACTCCAAATTTCGTTTTCTCACATAAACTTGATCGTAAATCACTCTAATCCACGATAGGTTACAGTACCTGCAATTTGGGGAGGTTAGGTTAGGTTACGTTGGTTAGGTTAGGTTAGGTTAGGTTAGGTTAGGTTAGGTTAGGCTCAAATTTAACCAGGAGACTCCAAATTTCGTTTTCTCACATAAACTTGATCGTAAATCACTCTAATCCACGATAGGTTACAGTACCTGCAATTTGGGGAGGTTAGGTTAGGTTACGTTGGTTAGGTTAGGTTAGGTTAGGTTAGGTTAGGTTAGGTTAGGTTAGGCTCAAATTTAACCAGGAGACTCCAAATTTCGTTTTCTCACATAAACTTGATCGTAAATCACTCTAATCCACGATAGGTTACAGTACCTGCAATTTGGGGAGGTTAGGTTAGGTTACGTTGGTTAGGTTAGGTTAGGTTAGGTTAGGTTAGGCTCAAATTTAACCAGGAGACTCCAAATTTCGTTTTCTCACATAAACTTGATCGTAAATCACTCTAATCCACGATAGGTTACAGTACCTGCAATTTGGGGAGGTTAGGTTAGGTTACGTTGGTTAGGTTAGGTTAGGTTAGGCTCAAATTTAACCAGGAGACTCCAAATTTCGTTTTCTCACATAAACTTGATCGTAAATCACTCTAATCCACGATAGGTTACAGTACCTGCAATTTGGGGAGGTTAGGTTAGGTTACGTTGGTTAGGTTAGGTTAGGTTAGGTTAGGTTAGGTTAGGTTAGGTTAGGTTAGGCTCAAATTTAACCAGGAGACTCCAAATTTCGTTTTCTCACATAAACTTGATCGTAAATCACTCTAATCCACGATAGGTTACAGTACCTGCAATTTGGGGAGGTTAGGTTAGGTTACGTTGGTTAGGTTAGGTTAGGTTAGGTTAGGTTAGGTTAGGCTCAAATTTAACCAGGAGACTCCAAATTTCGTTTTCTCACATAAACTTGATCGTAAATCACTCTAATCCACGATAGGTTACAGTACCTGCAATTTGGGGAGGTTAGGTTAGGTTACGTTGGTTAGGTTAGGTTAGGTTAGGTTAGGTTAGGTTAGGTTAGGTTAGGTTAGGTTAGGCTCAAATTTAACCAGGAGACTCCAAATTTCGTTTTCTCACATAAACTTGATCGTAAATCACTCTAATCCACGATAGGTTACAGTACCTGCAATTTGGGGAGGTTAGGTTAGGTTACGTTGGTTAGGTTAGGTTAGGTTAGGTTAGGTTAGGTTAGGTTAGGCTCAAATTTAACCAGGAGACTCCAAATTTCGTTTTCTCACATAAACTTGATCGTAAATCACTCTAATCCACGATAGGTTACAGTACCTGCAATTTGGGGAGGTTAGGTTAGGTTACGTTGGTTAGGTTAGGTTAGGTTAGGTTAGGTTAGGTTAGGTTAGGCTCAAATTTAACCAGGAGACTCCAAATTTCGTTTTCTCACATAAACTTGATCGTAAATCACTCTAATCCACGATAGGTTACAGTACCTGCAATTTGGGGAGGTTAGGTTAGGTTACGTTGGTTAGGTTAGGTTAGGTTAGGTTAGGTTAGGTTAGGCTCAAATTTAACCAGGAGACTCCAAATTTCGTTTTCTCACATAAACTTGATCGTAAATCACTCTAATCCACGATAGGTTACAGTACCTGCAATTTGGGGAGGTTAGGTTAGGTTACGTTGGTTAGGTTAGGTTAGGTTAGGTTAGGTTAGGTTAGGCTCAAATTTAACCAGGAGACTCCAAATTTCGTTTTCTCACATAAACTTGATCGTAAATCACTCTAATCCACGATAGGTTACAGTACCTGCAATTTGGGGAGGTTAGGTTAGGTTACGTTGGTTAGGTTAGGTTAGGTTAGGTTAGGTTAGGTTAGGCTCAAATTTAACCAGGAGACTCCAAATTTCGTTTTCTCACATAAACTTGATCGTAAATCACTCTAATCCACGATAGGTTACAGTACCTGCAATTTGGGGAGGTTAGGTTAGGTTACGTTGGTTAGGTTAGGTTAGGTTAGGTTAGGTTAGGTTAGGCTCAAATTTAACCAGGAGACTCCAAATTTCGTTTTCTCACATAAACTTGATCGTAAATCACTCTAATCCACGATAGGTTACAGTACCTGCAATTTGGGGAGGTTAGGTTAGGTTACGTTGGTTAGGTTAGGTTAGGTTAGGTTAGGTTAGGTTAGGCTCAAATTTAACCAGGAGACTCCAAATTTCGTTTTCTCACATAAACTTGATCGTAAATCACTCTAATCCACGATGGGTTACAGTACCTGCAATTTGGGGAGGTTAGGTTAGGTTACGTTGGTTAGGTTAGGTTAGGTTAGGTTAGGTTAGGTTAGGCTCAAATTTAACCAGGAGACTCCAAATTTCGTTTTCTCACATAAACTTGATCGTAAATCACTCTAATCCACGATAGGTTACAGTACCTGCAATTTGGGGAGGTTAGGTTAGGTTACGTTGGTTAGGTTAGGTTAGGTTAGGTTAGGTTAGGTTAGGTTAGGTTAGGCTCAAATTTAACCAGGAGACTCCAAATTTCGTTTTCTCACATAAACTTGATCGTAAATCACTCTAATCCACGATAGGTTACAGTACCTGCAATTTGGGGAGGTTAGGTTAGGTTACGTTGGTTAGGTTAGGTTAGGTTAGGTTAGGTTAGGTTAGGCTCAAATTTAACCAGGAGACTCCAAATTTCGTTTTCTCACATAAACTTGATCGTAAATCACTCTAATCCACGATAGGTTACAGTACCTGCAATTTGGGGAGGTTAGGTTAGGTTACGTTGGTTAGGTTAGGTTAGGTTAGGTTAGGTTAGGTTAGGCTCAAATTTAACCAGGAGACTCCAAATTTCGTTTTCTCACATAAACTTGATCGTAAATCACTCTAATCCACGATAGGTTACAGTACCTGCAATTTGGGGAGGTTAGGTTAGGTTACGTTGGTTAGGTTAGGTTAGGTTAGGTTAGGCTCAAATTTAACCAGGAGACTCCAAATTTCGTTTTCTCACATAAACTTGATCGTAAATCACTCTAATCCACGATAGGTTACAGTACCTGCAATTTGGGGAGGTTAGGTTAGGTTACGTTGGTTAGGTTAGGTTAGGTTAGGTTAGGTTAGGTTAGGCTCAAATTTAACCAGGAGACTCCAAATTTCGTTTTCTCACATAAACTTGATCGTAAATCACTCTAATCCACGATAGGTTACAGTACCTGCAATTTGGGGAGGTTAGGTTAGGTTACGTTGGTTAGGTTAGGTTAGGTTAGGTTAGGTTAGGTTAGGCTCAAATTTAACCAGGAGACTCCAAATTTCGTTTTCTCACATAAACTTGATCGTAAATCACTCTAATCCACGATAGGTTACAGTACCTGCAATTTGGGGAGGTTAGGTTAGGTTACGTTGGTTAGGTTAGGTTAGGTTAGGTTAGGTTAGGTTAGGTTAGGCTCAAATTTAACCAGGAGACTCCAAATTTCGTTTTCTCACATAAACTTGATCGTAAATCACTCTAATCCACGATAGGTTACAGTACCTGCAATTTGGGGAGGTTAGGTTAGGTTACGTTGGTTAGGTTAGGTTAGGTTAGGTTAGGTTAGGTTAGGCTCAAATTTAACCAGGAGACTCCAAATTTCGTTTTCTCACATAAACTTGATCGTAAATCACTCTAATCCACGATAGGTTACAGTACCTGCAATTTGGGGAGGTTAGGTTAGGTTACGTTGGTTAGGTTAGGTTAGGTTAGGTTAGGTTAGGTTAGGCTCAAATTTAACCAGGAGACTCCAAATTTCGTTTTCTCACATAAACTTGATCGTAAATCACTCTAATCCACGATAGGTTACAGTACCTGCAATTTGGGGAGGTTAGGTTAGGTTACGTTGGTTAGGTTAGGTTAGGTTAGGTTAGGTTAGGTTAGGCTCAAATTTAACCAGGAGACTCCAAATTTCGTTTTCTCACATAAACTTGATCGTAAATCACTCTAATCCACGATAGGTTACAGTACCTGCAATTTGGGGAGGTTAGGTTAGGTTACGTTGGTTAGGTTAGGTTAGGTTAGGTTAGGTTAGGTTAGGCTCAAATTTAACCAGGAGACTCCAAATTTCGTTTTCTCACATAAACTTGATTGTAAATCACTCTAATCCACGATAGGTTACAGTACCTGCAATTTGGGGAGGTTAGGTTAGGTTACGTTGGTTAGGTTAGGTTAGGTTAGGCTCAAATTTAACCAGGAGACTCCAAATTTCGTTTTCTCACATAAACTTGATCGTAAATCACTCTAATCCACGATAGGTTACAGTACCTGCAATTTGGGAAGGTTAGGTTAGGTTACGTTGGTTAGGTTAGGTTAGGTTAGGTTAGGTTAGGTTAGGTTAGGTTAGGCTCAAATTTAACCAGGAGACTCCAAATTTCGTTTTCTCACATAAACTTGATCGTAAATCACTCTAATCCACGATAGGTTACAGTACCTGCAATTTGGGGAGGTTAGGTTAGGTTACGTTGGTTAGGTTAGGTTAGGTTAGGTTAGGTTAGGTTAGGTTAGGCTCAAATTTAACCAGGAGACTCCAAATTTCGTTTTCTCACATAAACTTGATCGTAAATCACTCTAATCCACGATAGGTTACAGTACCTGCAATTTGGGGAGGTTAGGTTAGGTTACGTTGGTTAGGTTAGGTTAGGTTAGGTTAGGTTAGGTTAGGCTCAAATTTAACCAGGAGACTCCAAATTTCGTTTTCTCACATAAACTTGATCGTAAATCACTCTAATCCACGATAGGTTACAGTACCTGCAATTTGGGGAGGTTAGGTTAGGTTACGTTGGTTAGGTTAGGTTAGGTTAGGTTAGGTTAGGTTAGGCTCAAATTTAACCAGGAGACTCCAAATTTCGTTTTCTCACATAAACTTGATCGTAAATCACTCTAATCCACGATAGGTTACAGTACCTGCAATTTGGGGAGGTTAGGTTAGGTTACGTTGGTTAGGTTAGGTTAGGTTAGGTTAGGCTCAAATTTAACCAGGAGACTCCAAATTTCGTTTTCTCACATAAACTTGATCGTAAATCACTCTAATCCACGATAGGTTACAGTACCTGCAATTTGGGGAGGTTAGGTTAGGTTACGTTGGTTAGGTTAGGTTAGGTTAGGTTAGGTTAGGTTAGGTTAGGTTAAGTTAGTCTCAAATTTAACCAGGAGACTCCAAATTTCGTTTTCTCACATAAACTTGATCGTAAATCACTCTAATCCACGATAGGTTACAGTACCTGAAATTTTGGGAGGTTAGGTTAGTTTACGTTGGTTAGGTTAGGTTAGGTTAGGTTAGGTTAGGTTCGGTTAGGTTAGGCTCAAATTTAACCAGGAGACTCCAAATTTCGTTTTCTCACATAAACTTGATCGTAAATCACTCTAATCCACGATAGGTTACAGTACCTGTAATTTGGGGAGGGTAGGTTAGGTTAGGTTGGTTAGGTTAGGTTAGGTTAGGTTAGGTTAGGTTAGGCTCAAATTTAACCAGGAGACTACAAATTTCGTTTTCTCACATAAACTTGATCGTAAATCACTCTAATCCACGATAGGTTACAGTACCTGCAATTTGGGGAGGTTAGGTTAGGTTACGTTGGTTAGGTTAGGTTAGGTTAGGTTAGGTTAGGTTAGGCTCAAATTTAACCAGGAGACTCCAAATTTCGTTTTCTCACATAAACTTGATCGTAAATCACTCTAATCCACGATAGGTTACAGTACCTGCAATTTGGGGAGGTTAGGTTAGGTTACGTTGGTTAGGTTAGGTTAGGTTAGGTTAGGTTAGGTTAGGTTAGGCTCAAATTTAACCAGGAGACTCCAAATTTCGTTTTCTCACATAAACTTGATCGTAAATCACTCTAATCCACGATAGGTTACAGTACCTGCAATTTGGGGAGGTTAGGTTAGGTTACGTTGGTTAGGTTAGGTTAGGTTAGGTTAGGCTCAAATTTAACCAGGAGACTCCAAATTTCGTTTTCTCACATAAACTTGATCGTAAATCACTCTAATCCACGATAGGTTACAGTACCTGCAATTTGGGGAGGTTAGGTTAGGTTACGTTGGTTAGGTTAGGTTAGGTTAGGTTAGGTTTGGTTGGGTTAGGCTCAAATTTAACCAGGAGACTCCAAATTTCGTTTTCTCAAATAAACTTGATCGTAAATCACTCTAATCCACGATAGGTTACAGTACCTGCAATTTGGGGAGGTTAGGTTAGGTTACGTTGGTTAGGTTAGGTTAGGTTAGGTTAGGTTAGGTTAGGCTCAAATTTAACCAGGAGACTCCAAATTTCGTTTTCTCACATAAACTTGATCGTAAATCACTCTAATCCACGATAGGTTACAGTACCTGCAATTTGGGGAGGTTAGGTTAGGTTACGTTGGTTAGGTTAGGTTAGGTTAGGTTAGGTTAGGTTAGGTTAGGCTCAAATTTAACCAGGAGACTCCAAATTTCGTTTTCTCACATAAACTTGATCGTAAATCACTCTAATCCACGATAGGTTACAGTACCTGCAATTTGGGGAGGTTAGGTTAGGTTACGTTGGTTAGGTTAGGTTAGGTTAGGTTAGGTTAGGCTCAAATTTAACCAGGAGACTCCAAATTTCGTTTTCTCACATAAACTTGATCGTAAATCACTCTAATCCACGATAGGTTACAGTACCTGCAATTTGGGGAGGTTAGGTTAGGTTACGTTGGTTAGGTTAGGTTAGGTTAGGTTAGGTTAGGTTAGGCTCAAATTTAACCAGGAGACTCCAAATTTCGTTTTCTCACATAAACTTGATCGTAAATCACTCTAATCCACGATAGGTTACAGTACCTGCAATTTGGGGAGGTTAGGTTAGGTTACGTTGGTTAGGTTAGGTTAGGTTAGGTTAGGTTAGGTTAGGCTCAAATTTAACCAGGAGACTCCAAATTTCGTTTTCTCACATAAACTTGATCGTAAATCACTCTAATCCACGATAGGTTACAGTACCTGCAATTTGGGGAGGTTAGGTTAGGTTACGTTGGTTAGGTTAGGTTAGGTTAGGTTAGGTTAGGTTAGGTTAGGCTCAAATTTAACCAGGAGACTCCAAATTTCGTTTTCTCACATAAACTTGATCGTAAATCACTCTAATCCACGATAGGTTACAGTACCTGCAATTTGGGGAGGTTAGGTTAGGTTACGTTGGTTAGTTTAGGTTAGGTTAGGTTAGGTTAGGTTAGGTTAGGTTAGGTTAGGCTCAAATTTAACCAGGAGACTCCAAATTTCGTTTTCTCACATAAACTTGATCGTAAATCACTCTAATCCACGATAGGTTACAGTACCTGCAATTTGGGGAGGTTAGGTTAGGTTACGTTGGTTAGGTTAGGTTAGGTTAGGTTAGGTTAGGCTCAAATTTAACCAGGAGACTCCAAATTTCGTTTTCTCACATAAACTTGATCGTAAATCACTCTAATCCACGATAGGTTACAGTACCTGCAATTTGGGGAGGTTAGGTTAGGTTACGTTGGTTAGGTTAGGTTAGGTTAGGTTAGGTTAGGTTAGGCTCAAATTTAACCAGGAGACTCCAAATTTCGTTTTCTCACATAAACTTGATCGTAAATCACTCTAATCCACGATAGGTTACAGTACCTGCAATTTGGGGAGGTTAGGTTAGGTTACGTTGGTTAGGTTAGGTTAGGTTAGGTTAGGTTAGGTTAGGTTAGGTTAGGCTCAAATTTAACCAGGAGACTCCAAATTTCGTTTTCTCACATAAACTTGATCGTAAATCACTCTAATCCACGATAGGTTACAGTACCTGCAATTTGGGGAGGTTAGGTTAGGTTACGTTGGTTAGGTTAGGTTAGGTTAGGTTAGGTTAGGTTAGGCTCAAATTTAACCAGGAGACTCCAAATTTCGTTTTCTCACATAAACTTGATCGTAAATCACTCTAATCCACGATAGGTTACAGTACCTGCAATTTGGGGAGGTTAGGTTAGGTTACGTTGGTTAGGTTAGGTTAGGTTAGGTTAGGTTAGGCTCAAATTTAACCAGGAGACTCCAAATTTCGTTTTCTCACATAAACTTGATTGTAAATCACTCTAATCCACGATAGGTTACAGTACCTGCAATTTGGGGAGGTTAGGTTAGGTTACGTTGGTTAGGAGGTTAGGTTAGGTTAGGTTAGGTTAGGTTAGGCTCAAATTTAACCAGGAGACTCCAAATTTCGTTTTCTCACATAAACTTGATCGTAAATCACTCTAATCCACGATAGGTTACAGTACCTGCAATTTGGGGAGGTTAGGTTAGGTTACGTTGGTTAGGTTAGGTTAGGTTAGGTTAGGTTAGGTTAGGTTAGGTTAGGTTAGGCTCAAATTTAACCAGGAGACTCCAAATTTCGTTTTCTCACATAAACTTGATCGTAAA
>NC_091592.1:2412479-2429979 GCF_042767895.1 Penaeus vannamei | reverse complement strand
TAGTTTAGGTTAGGTTAGGTTAGGTTAGGATAGGTTAGGTTAGGTTAGGTTAGGTTAGGTTAGGCTCAAATTTAAGCAGGAGACTCCAACTTTCGTTTTCTCACATAAACATGATCGTAAATCACTCTAATTTACGATAGGTTACAGTACCTGCAATTTGGGGAGGTTAGGTTAGGTTACGTTGGTTAGGTTAGGTTAGGTTAGGTTAGGTTAGGTTAGGTTAGGTTAGGCTCAAATTTAACCAGGAGACTCCAAATTTCGTTTTCTCACATAAACTTGATCGTAAATCACTCTAATCCACGATAAGTTACAGTACCTGCAATTTGGGGATGTTAGGTTAGGTTACGTTGGTTAGGTTAGGTTAGGTTAGGTTATGTTAGGTTAGGTTAGGCTCAAATTTAACCAGGAGACTCCAAATTTCCTTTTCTCACATAAACTTGATCGTAAATCACTCTAATCCACGATAGGTTACAGTACCTGCAATTTGGGGAGGTTAGGTTAGGTTACGTTGGTTAGGTTAGGTTAGGTTAGGTTAGGTTAGGTTAGGTTAGGTTAGGTTAGGTTAGGTTAGGCTCAAATTTAACCAGGAGACTCCAAATTTCGTTTTCTCACATAAACTTGATCGTAAATCACTCTAATCCACGATAGGTTACAGTACCTGCAATTTGGGGAGGTTAGGTTAGGTTACGTTGGTTAGGTTAGGTTAGGTTAGGTTAGGTTAGGTTAGGTTAGGTTAGGCTCAAATTTAACCAGGAGACTCCAAATTTCGTTTTCTCACATAAACTTGATCGTAAATCACTCTAATCCACGATAGGTTACAGTACCTGCAATTTGGGGAGGTTAGGTTAGGTTACGTTGGTTAGGTTAGGTTAGGTTAGGTTAGGTTAGGTTAGGCTCAAATTTAACCAGGAGACTCCAAATTTCGTTTTCTCACATAAACTTGATCGTAAATCACTCTAATCCACGATAGGTTACAGTACCTGCAATTTGGGGAGGTTAGGTTAGGTTACGTTGGTTAGGTTAGGTTAGGTTAGGTTAGGTTAGGTTAGGTTAGGTTAGGCTCAAATTTAACCAGGAGACTCCAAATTTCGTTTTCTCACATAAACTTGATCGTAAATCACTCTAATCCACGATAGGTTACAGTACCTGCAATTTGGGGAGGTTAGGTTAGGTTACGTTGGTTAGGTTATAGGTTAGGTTAGGTTAGGTTAGGTTAGGCTCAAATTTAACCAGGAGACTCCAAATTTCGTTTTCTCACATAAACTTGATCGTAAATCACTCTAATCCACGATAGGTTACAGTACCTGCAATTTGGGGAGGTTAGGTTAGGTTACGTTGGTTAGGTTAGGTTAGGTTAGGTTAGGTTAGGTTAGGCTCAAATTTAACCAGGAGACTCCAAATTTCGTTTTCTCACATAAACTTGATCGTAAATCACTCTAATCCACGATAGGTTACAGTACCTGCAATTTGGGGAGGTTAGGTTAGGTTACGTTGGTTAGGTTAGGTTAGGTTAGGTTAGGTTAGGTTAGGCTCAAATTTAACCAGGAGACTCCAAATTTCGTTTTCTCACATAAACTTGATCGTAAATCACTCTAATCCACGATAGGTTACAGTACCTGCAATTTGGGGAGGTTAGGTTAGGTTACGTTGGTTAGGTTAGGTTAGGTTAGGTTAGGTTAGGTTAGGTTAGGTTAGGCTCAAATTTAACCAGGAGACTCCAAATTTCGTTTTCTCACATAAACTTGATCGTAAATCACTCTAATCCACGATAGGTTACAGTACCTGCAATTTGGGGAGGTTAGGTTAGGTTACGTTGGTTAGGTTAGGTTAGGTTAGGTTAGGTTAGGTTAGGCTCAAATTTAACCAGGAGACTCCAAATTTCGTTTTCTCACATAAACTTGATCGTAAATCACTCTAATCCACGATAGGTTACAGTACCTGCAATTTGGGGAGGTTAGGTTAGGTTACGTTGGTTAGGTTAGGTTAGGTTAGGTTAGGTTAGGTTAGGTTAGGCTCAAATTTAACCAGGAGACTCCAAATTTCGTTTTCTCACATAAACTTGATCGTAAATCACTCTAATCCACGATAGGTTACAGTACCTGCAATTTGGGGAGGTTAGGTTAGGTTACGTTGGTTAGGTTAGGTTAGGTTAGGTTAGGTTAGGTTAGGCTCAAATTTAACCAGGAGACTCCAAATTTCGTTTTCTCACATAAACTTGATCGTAAATCACTCTAATCCACGATAGGTTACAGTACCTGCAATTTGGGGAGGTTAGGTTAGGTTACGTTGGTTAGGTTAGGTTAGGTTAGGTTAGGTTAGGTTAGGCTCAAATTTAACCAGGAGACTCCAAATTTCGTTTTCTCACATAAACTTGATCGTAAATCACTCTAATCCACGATAGGTTACAGTACCTGCAATTTGGGGAGGTTAGGTTAGGTTACGTTGGTTAGGTTAGGTTAGGTTAGGTTAGGTTAGGTTAGGCTCAAATTTAACCAGGAGACTCCAAATTTCGTTTTCTCACATAAACTTGATCGTAAATCACTCTAATCCACGATAGGTTACAGTACCTGCAATTTGGGGAGGTTAGGTTAGGTTACGATGGTTAGGTTAGGTTAGGTTAGGTTAGGTTAGGTTAGGTTAGCGTCAAATTTAACCAGGAGACTCCAAATTTCGTTTTCTCACATAAACTTGATCGTAAATCACTCTAATCCACGATAGGTTACAGTACCTGCAATTTGGGGAGGTTAGGTTAGGTTACGTTGGTTAGGTTAGGTTAGGTTAGGTTAGGTTAGGTTAGGTTAGGCTCAAATTTAACCAGGAGACTCCAAATTTCGTTTTCTCACATAAACTTGATCGTAAATCACTCTAATCCACGATAGGTTACAGTACCTGCAATTTGGGGAGGTTAGGTTAGGTTACGTTGGTTAGGTTAGGTTAGGTTAGGTTAGGTTAGGTTAGGTTAGGCTCAAATTTAACCAGGAGACTCCAAATTTCGTTTTCTCACATAAACTTGATCGTAAATCACTCTAATCCACGATAGGTTACAGTACCTGCAATTTGGGGAGGTTAGGTTAGGTTACGTTGGTTAGGTTAGGTTAGGTTAGGTTAGGTTAGGTTAGGCTCAAATTTAACCAGGAGACTCCAAATTTCGTTTTCTCACATAAACTTGATCGTAAATCACTCTAATCCACGATAGGTTACAGTACCTGCAATTTGGGGAGGTTAGGTTAGGTTACGTTGGTTAGGTTAGGTTAGGTTAGGTTAGGTTAGGTTAGGTTAGGCTCAAATTTAACCAGGAGACTCCAAATTTCGTTTTCTCACATAAACTTGATCGTAAATCACTCTAATCCACGATAGGTTACAGTACCTGCAATTTGGGGAGGTTAGGTTAGGTTACGTTGGTTAGGTTAGGTTAGGTTAGGTTAGGTTAGGTTAGGCTCAAATTTAACCAGGAGACTCCAAATTTCGTTTTCTCACATAAACTTGATCGTAAATCACTCTAATCCACGATAGGTTACAGTACCTGCAATTTGGGGAGGTTAGGTTAGGTTACGTTGGTTAGGTTAGGTTAGGTTAGGTTAGGTTAGGTTAGGTTAGGTTAGGCTCAAATTTAACCAGGAGACTCCAAATTTCGTTTTCTCACATAAACTTGATCGTAAATCACTCTAATCCACGATAGGTTACAGTACCTGCAATTTGGGGAGGTTAGGTTAGGTTACGTTGGTTAGGTTAGGTTAGGTTAGGTTAGGTTAGGTTAGGTTAGGCTCAAATTTAACCAGGAGACTCCAAATTTCGTTTTCTCACATAAACTTGATCGTAAATCACTCTAATCCACGATAGGTTACAGTACCTGCAATTTGGGGAGGTTAGGTTAGGTTACGTTGGTTAGGTTAGGTTAGGTTAGGTTAGGTTAGGTTAGGTTAGGTTAGGTTAGGCTCAAATTTAACCAGGAGACTCCAAATTTCGTTTTCTCACATAAACTTGATCGTAAATCACTCTAATCCACGATAGGTTACAGTACCTGCAATTTGGGGAGGTTAGGTTAGGTTACGTTGGTTAGGTTAGGTTAGGTTAGGTTAGGTTAGGTTAGGTTAGGTTAGGCTCAAATTTAACCAGGAGACTCCAAATTTCGTTTTCTCACATAAACTTGATCGTAAATCACTCTAATCCACGATAGGTTACAGTACCTGCAATTTGGGGAGGTTAGGTTAGGTTACGTTGGTTAGGTTAGGTTAGGTTAGGTTAGGTTAGGTTAGGTTAGGCTCAAATTTAACCAGGAGACTCCAAATTTCGTTTTCTCACATAAACTTGATCGTAAATCACTCTAATCCACGATAGGTTACAGTACCTGCAATTTGGGGAGGTTAGGTTAGGTTACGTTGGTTAGGTTAGGTTAGGTTAGGTTAGGTTAGGTTAGGTTAGGCTCAAATTTAACCAGGAGACTCCAAATTTCGTTTTCTCACATAAACTTGATCGTAAATCACTCTAATCCACGATAGGTTACAGTACCTGCAATTTGGGGAGGTTAGGTTAGGTTACGTTGGTTAGGTTAGGTTAGGTTAGGTTAGGTTAGGTTAGGTTAGGTTAGGCTCAAATTTAACCAGGAGACTCCAAATTTCGTTTTCTCACATAAACTTGATCGTAAATCACTCTAATCCACGATAGGTTACAGTACCTGCAATTTGGGGAGGTTAGGTTAGGTTACGTTGGTTAGGTTAGGTTAGGTTAGGTTAGGTTAGGTTAGGTTAGGTTAGGCTCAAATTTAACCAGGAGACTCCAAATTTCGTTTTCTCACATAAACTTGATCGTAAATCACTCTAATCCACGATAGGTTACAGTACCTGCAATTTGGGGAGGTTAGGTTAGGTTACGTTGGTTAGGTTAGGTTAGGTTAGGTTAGGTTAGGTTAGGTTAGGCTCAAATTTAACCAGGAGACTCCAAATTTCGTTTTCTCACATAAACTTGATCGTAAATCACTCTAATCCACGATAGGTTACAGTACCTGCAATTTGGGGAGGTTAGGTTAGGTTACGTTGGTTAGGTTAGGTTAGGTTAGGTTAGGTTAGGTTAGGCTCAAATTTAACCAGGAGACTCCAAATTTCGTTTTCTCACATAAACTTGATCGTAAATCACTCTAATCCACGATAGGTTACAGTACCTGCAATTTGGGGAGGTTAGGTTAGGTTACGTTGGTTAGGTTAGGTTAGGTTAGGTTAGGTTAGGCTCAAATTTAACCAGGAGACTCCAAATTTCGTTTTCTCACATAAACTTGATCGTAAATCACTCTAATCCACGATAGGTTACAGTACCTGCAATTTGGGGAGGTTAGGTTAGGTTACGTTGGTTAGGTTAGGTTAGGTTAGGTTAGGTTAGGTTAGGCTCAAATTTAACCAGGAGACTCCAAATTTCGTTTTCTCACATAAACTTGATCGTAAATCACTCTAATCCACGATAGGTTACAGTACCTGCAATTTGGGGAGGTTAGGTTAGGTTACGTTGGTTAGGTTAGGTTAGGTTAGGTTAGGTTAGGTTAGGTTAGGTTAGGCTCAAATTTAACCAGGAGACTCCAAATTTCGTTTTCTCACATAAACTTGATCGTAAATCACTCTAATCCACGATAGGTTACAGTACCTGCAATTTGGGGAGGTTAGGTTAGGTTACGTTGGTTAGGTTAGGTTAGGTTAGGTTAGGTTAGGTTAGGTTAGGCTCAAATTTAACCAGGAGACTCCAAATTTCGTTTTCTCACATAAACTTGATCGTAAATCACTCTAATCCACGATAGGTTACAGTACCTGCAATTTGGGGAGGTTAGGTTAGGTTACGTTGGTTAGGTTAGGTTAGGTTAGGTTAGGTTAGGTTAGGTTAGGCTCAAATTTAACCAGGAGACTCCAAATTTCGTTTTCTCACATAAACTTGATCGTAAATCACTCTAATCCACGATAGGTTACAGTACCTGCAATTTGGGGAGGTTAGGTTAGGTTACGTTGGTTAGGTTAGGTTAGGTTAGGTTAGGTTAGGTTAGGTTAGGTTAGGCTCAAATTTAACCAGGAGACTCCAAATTTCGTTTTCTCACATAAACTTGATCGTAAATCACTCTAATCCACGATAGGTTACAGTACCTGCAATTTGGGGAGGTTAGGTTAGGTTACGTTGGTTAGGTTAGGTTAGGTTAGGTTAGGTTAGGTTAGGTTAGGCTCAAATTTAACCAGGAGACTCCAAATTTCGTTTTCTCACATAAACTTGATCGTAAATCACTCTAATCCACGATAGGTTACAGTACCTGCAATTTGGGGAGGTTAGGTTAGGTTACGTTGGTTAGGTTAGGTTAGGTTAGGTTAGGTTAGGTTAGGTTAGGCTCAAATTTAACCAGGAGACTCCAAATTTCGTTTTCTCACATAAACTTGATCGTAAATCACTCTAATCCACGATAGGTTACAGTACCTGCAATTTGGGGAGGTTAGGTTAGGTTACGTTGGTTAGGTTAGGTTAGGTTAGGTTAGGTTAGGTTAGGCTCAAATTTAACCAGGAGACTCCAAATTTCGTTTTCTCACATAAACTTGATCGTAAATCACTCTAATCTACGATAGGTTACAGTTCCTGCAATTTGGGGAGGTTAGGTTAGGTTACGTTGGTTAGGTTAGGTTAGGTTAGGTTAGGTTAGGTTAGGCTCAAATTTAACCAGGAGACTCCAAATTTCGTTTTCTCACATAAACTTGATCGTAAATCACTCTAATCCACGATAGGTTACAGTACCTGCAATTTGGGGAGGTTAGGTTAGGTTACGTTGGTTAGGTTAGGTTAGGTTAGGTTAGGTTAGGCTCAAATTTAACAAGGAGACTCCAAATTTCGTTTTCTCACATAAACTTGATTGTAAATCACTCTAATCCACGATAGGTTACAGTACCTGCAATTTGGGGAGGTTAGGTTAGGTTACGTTGGTTAGGTTAGGTTAGGTTAGGTTAGGTTAGGTTAGGTTAGGTTAGGCTCAAATTTAACCAGGAGACTCCAAATTTCGTTTTCTCACATAAACTTGATCGTAAATCACTCTAATCCACGATAGGTTACAGTACCTGCAATTTGGGGAGGTTAGGTTAGGTTACGTTGGTTAGGTTAGGTTAGGTTAGGTTAGGTTAGGTTAGGCTCAAATTTAACCAGGAGACTCCAAATTTCGTTTTCTCACATAAACTTGATCGTAAATCACTCTAATCCACGATAGGTTATAGTACCTGCATTTTGGGGAGGTTAGGTTAGGTTACGTTGGTTAGGTTAGGTTAGGTTAGGTTAGGTTAGGTTAGGTTAGGTTAGGTTAGGTTAGGTTAGGTTAGGTTAGGTTAGGCTCAAATTTAACCAGGAGACTCCAAATTTCGTTTTCTCACATAAACTTGATCGTAAATCACTCTAATCCACGATAGGTTACAGTACCTGCAATTTGGGGAGGTTAGGTTAGGTTACGTTGGTTAGGTTAGGTTAGGTTAGGTTAGGTTAGGTTAGGTTAGGTTAGGTTAGGCTCAAATTTAACCAGGAGACTCCAAATTTCGTTTTCTCACATAAACTTGATCGTAAATCACTCTAATCCACGATAGGTTACAGTACCTGCAATTTGGGGAGGTTAGGTTAGGTTACGTTGGTTAGGTTAGGTTAGGTTAGGTTAGGTTAGGTTAGGTTAGGTTAGGCTCAAATTTAACCAGGAGACTCCAAATTTCGTTTTCTCACATAAACTTGATCGTAAATCACTCTAATCCACGATAGGTTACAGTACCTGCAATTTGGGGAGTTTAGGTTAGGTTACGTTGGTTAGGTTAGGTTTGGTTAGGTTAGGCTCAAATTTAACCAGGAGACTCCAAATTTCGTTTTCTCACATAAACTTGATCGTAAATCACTCTAATCCACGATAGGTTACAGTACCTGCAATTTGGTAAGGTTAGGTTAGGTTACGTTGGTTAGGTTAGGTTAGGTTAGGTTAGGTTAGGTTAGGTTAGTCTCAAATTTAACCAGGAGACTCCAAATTTCGTTTTCTCACATGAACTTGATCGTAAATCACTCTAATCCACGATAGGTTACAGTACCTGCAATTTGAGGAGGTTAGGTTAGGTTACGTTGGTTAGGTTAGGTTAGGATAGGTTAAGTTAGGTTAGGCTCAAATTTAACCAGGATACTCCAAATTTCGTTTTCTCACATAAACTTGATCGTAAATCACTCTAATCCACGATAGGTTACAGTACCTGCAATTTGGGGAGGTTAGGTTAGGTTACGTTAGGTTAGGTTAGGTTAGGTTAGGTTAGGTTAGGTTAGGCTCAAATTTAACCAGGAGACTCCAAATTTCGTTTTCTCACATAAACTTGATCGTAAATCACTCTAATCCACGATAGGTTACAGTACCTGCAATTTGGGGAGGTTAGGTTAGGTTACGTTGGTTAGGTTAGGTTAGGTTAGGTTAGGTTAGGTTAGGCTCAAATTTAACCAGGAGACTCCAAATTTCGTTTTCTCACATAAACTTGATCGTAAATCACTCTAATCCACGATAGGTTACAGTACCTGCAATTTGGGGAGGTTAAGTTATGTTACGTTGGTTAGGTTAGGTTAGGTTAGGTTCGGTTAGGTTAGGCTCAAATTTAGCCAGGAGACTCCAAATTTCGTTTTCTCACATAAACTTGATCGTAAATCACTCTAATCCACGATAGGTTACAGTACCTGCAATTTGGGGAGGTTAGGTTAGGTTACGTTGGTTATGTTAGGTTAGGTTAGGTTAGGTTAGGTTAGGCTCAAATTTAACCAGGAGACTCCAAATTTCGTTTTCTCACATAAACTTGATCGTAAATCACTCTAATCCACGATAGGTTACAGTACCTGCAATTTGGGGAGGTTAGGTTAGGTTACGTTAGGTTAGGTTAGGTTAGGTTAGTTTAGGTTAGGTTAGGCTCAAATTTAACCAGGAGACTCTAAATTTCGTTTTCTCATATAAACTTGATCGTAAATCACTCTAATCCACGATAGGTTACAGTACCTGCAATTTGGGGAGGTTAGGTTAGGTTACGTTGGTTAGGTTAGGTTAGGTTAGGTTAGGTTAGGCTCAAATTTAACAAGGAGACTCCAAATTTCGTTTTCTCACATAAACTTGATTGTAAATCGCTCTAATCCACGATAGGTTACAGTACCTGCAATTTGGGGAGGTTAGGTTAGGTTACGTTGGTTAGGTTAGGTTAGGTTAGGTTAGGTTAGGTTAGGTTAGGTTAGGCTCAAATTTAACCAGGAGACTCCAAATTTCGTTTTCTCACATAAACTTGATCGTAAATCACTCTAATCCACGATAGGTTACAGTACATTCAATTTGGGGAGGTTAGGTTAGGTTACGTTGGTTAGGTTAGGTTAGGTTAGGTTAGGTTAGGCTCAAATTTAACCAGGAGACTCCAAATTTCGTTTTCTCACATAAACTTGATCGTAAATCACTCTAATCCACGATAGGTTACAGTACCTGCAATTTGGGGAGGTTAGGTTAGGTTACGCTTGTTAGGTTAGGTTAGGTTAGGTTAAGTTAGGTTAGGTTAGGTTAGGTTAGGCTCAAATTTAACCAGGAGACTCCAAATTTCGTTTTCTCACATAAACTTGATCGTAAATCACTCTAATCCACGATAGGTTACAGTACCTGCAATTTGGTGAGGTTAGGTTAGGTTACGTTGGTTAGGTTAGGTTAGGTTAGGTTAGGTTAGGTTAGGTTAGGTTAGGCTCAAATTTAACCAGGAGACTCCAAATTTCGTTTTCTCACATAAACTTGATCGTAAATCACTCTAATCCACGATAGGTTACAGTACCTGCAATTTGGGGAGGTAAGGTTAGGTTACGTTGGTTAGGTTAGGTTAGGTTAGGTTAGGTTAGGTTAGGTTAGGTTAGGCTCAAATTTAACCAGGAGACTCCAAATTTCGTTTTCTCACATAAACTTGATCGTAAATCACTCTAATCCACGATAGGTTACAGTACCTGCAATTTGGGGAGGTTAGGTTAGGTTACGTTGGTTAAGTTAGGTTAGGTTAGGTTAGGTTAGGTTAGGTTAGGTTAGGCTCAAATTTAACCAGGAGACTCCAAATTTCGTTTTCTCACATAAACTTGATCGTAAATCACTCTAATCCACGATAGTTTACAGTACCTGCAATTTGGGGAGGTTAGGTTAGGTTACGTTGGTTAGGTTAGGTTATGTTAGGTTAGGTTAGGTTAGGCTCAAATTTAACCAGGAGACTCCAAATTTAGTTTTCTCACATAAACTTGATCGTAAATCACTCTAATCCACGATAGGTTACAGTAACTGCAATTTGGGGAGGTTAGGTTAGGTTACGTTGGTTAGGTTAGGTTAGGTTAGGCTCAAATTTAACCAGGAGACTCCAAATTTCGTTTTCTCACATAAACTTGATCGTAAATCACTCTAATCCACGATAGGTTACAGTACCTGCAATTTGGGGAGGTAAGGTAAGGTTACGTTGGTTAGGTTAGGTTAGGTTAGGTTAGGTTAGGTTAGGTTAGGTTAGGCTCAAATTTAACCAGGAGACTCCAAATTTCGTTTTCTCACATAAACTTGATCGTAAATCACTCTAATCCACGATAGGTTACAGTACCTGCAATTTGGGGAGGTTAGGTTAGGTTACGTTGGTTAGGTTAGGTTAGGTTAGGTTAGGTTAGGTTAGGCTCAAATTTAACCAGGAGACTCCAAATTTCGTTTTCTCAAATAAACTTGATCGTAAATCACTCTAATCCACGATAGGTTACAGTACCTGTAATTTGGGGAGGTTAGGTTAGGTTACGTTGGTTAGGTTAGCTTAGGTTAGGTTAGGTTAGGTTAGGCTCAAATTTAACCAGGAGACTCCAAATTTCGTTTTCTCACATAAACTTGATCGTAAATCACTTTAATCCACGATAGGTTACAGTTCCTGCAATTTGGGGAGGTTAGGTTAGGTTACGTTGGTTAGGTTAGGTTAGGTTAGGTTAGGTTAGGTTAGGCTCAAATTTAACCAGGAGACTCCAAATTTCGTTTTCTCACATAAACTTGATCGTAAATCACTCTAATCCACGATAGGTTATAGTACCTGCATTTTGGGGAGGTTAGGTTATGTTACGTTA
Source organism: Penaeus vannamei (assembly GCF_042767895.1). Classification (NCBI taxonomy): domain Eukaryota; kingdom Metazoa; phylum Arthropoda; class Malacostraca; order Decapoda; family Penaeidae; genus Penaeus; species Penaeus vannamei. The sequence goes on along the minus strand of NC_091592.1, from coordinate 2,418,873 downwards.
GTTAGGTTAGGTTAGGTTAGGTTAGGTTAGGTTAGGCTCAAATTTAACCAGGAGACTCCAAATTTCGTTTTCTCACATAAACTTGATCGTAAATCACTCTAATCCACGATAGGTTACAGTACCTGCAATTTGGGGAGGTTAGGTTAGGTTACGTTGGTTAGGTTAGGTTAGGTTAGGTTAGGTTAGGTTAGGTTAGGTTAGGCTCAAATTTAACCAGGAGACTCCAAATTTCGTTTTCTCACATAAACTTGATCGTAAATCACTATAATCCACGATAGGTTACAGTACCTGCAATTTGGGGAGGTTAGGTTAGGTTACGTTGGTTAGGTTAGGTTAGGTTAGGTTAGGTTAGGTTAGGTTAGGTTAGGCTGAAATTTAACCAGGAGACTCCAAATTTCGTTTTCTCACATAAACTTGATCGTAAATCACTCTAATCCACGATAGGTTACAGTACCTGCAATTTGGGGAGGTTAGGTTAGGTTACGTTGGTTAGGTTAGGTTAGGTTAGGTTAGGTTAGGTTAGGCTCAAATTTAACCAGGAGACTCCAAATTTCGTTTTCTCACATAAACTTGATCGTAAATCACTCTAATCCACGATAGGTTACAGTACCTGCAATTTGGGGAGGTTAGGTTAGGTTACGTTGGTTAGGTTAGGTTAGGTTAGGTTAGGTTAGGTTAGGCTCAAATTTAACCAGAAGACTCAAAATTTCGTTTTCTCACATAAACTTGATCGTAAATCACTCTAATCCACGATAGGTTATAGTACCTGCATTTTGGGGAGGTTAGGTTAGGTTACGTTGGTTAGGTTAGGTTAGGTTAGGTTAGGTTAGGTTAGGTTAGGTTAGGCTCAAATTTAACCAGGAGACTCCAAATTTCGTTTTCTCACATAAACTTGATCGTAAATCACTCTAATCCACGATAGGTTACAGTACCTGCAATTTGGGGAGGTTAGGTATGGTTACGTTGGTTAGGTTAGGTTAGGTTAGGTTAGGTTAGGCTCAAATTTAACCAGGAGACTCCAAATTTCGTTTTCTCACATAAACTTGATCGTAAATCACTCTAATCCACGATAGGTTACAGTACCTGCAATTTGGGGAGGTTAGGTTAGGTTACGTTGGTTAGGTTAGGTTAGGTTAGGTTAGGTTAGGTTAGGTTAGGTTAGGTTAGGTTAGGCTCAAATTTAACCAGGAGACTCCAAATTTCGTTTTCTCAAATAAACTTGATCGTAAATCACTCTAATCCACGATAGGTTACAGTACCTGCAATTTGGGGAGGTTAGGTTAGGTTACGTTGGTTAGGTTAGGTTAGGTTAGGTTAGGTTAGGTTAGGTTAGGTTAGGTTCAAATTTAACCAGGAGACTCCAAATTTCGTTTTCTCACATAAACTTGATCGTAAATCACTCTAATCCACGATAGGTTACAGTACCTGCAATTTGGGGAGGTTAGGTTAGGTTACGTTGGTTAGGTTAGGTTAGGTTAGGTTAGGTTAGGTTAGGTTAGGTTAGGTTAGGTTAGGTTAGGCTCAAATTTAACCAGGAGACTCCAAATTTCGTTTTCTCACATAAACTTGATCGTAAATCACTCTAATCCACGATAGGTTACAGTACCTGCAATTTGGGGAGGTTAGGTTAGGTTACGTTGGTTAGGTTAGGTTAGGTTAGGTTAGGTTAGGTTAGGCTCAAATTTAACCAGGAGACTCCAAATTTCGTTTTCTCACATAAACTTCATCGTAAATCACTCTAATCCACGATAGGTTACAGTACCTGCAATTTGGGGAGGTTAGGTTACGTTACGTTGGTTAGGTTAGGTTAGGTTAGGTTAGGTTAGGTTAGGTTAGGCTCAAATTTAACCAGGAGACTCCAAATTTCGTTTTCTCACATGAACTTGATCGTAAATCACTCTAATCCACGATAGGTTACAGTACCTGCAATTTGGGGAGGTTAGGTTAGGTTACGTTGGTTAGGTTAGGTTACGATAGGTTAAGTTAGGTTAGGCTCAAATTTAACCAGGATACTCCAAATTTCGTTTTCTCACATAAACTTGATCGTAAATCACTCTAATCCACGATAGGTTACAGTACCTGCAATTTGGTTAGGTTAGGTTAGGTTACGTTGGTTAGGTTAGGTTATGTTGGGTTAGGTTAGGTTAGGCTCAAATTTAACCAGGAGACTCCAAATTTAGTTTTGTCACATAAACTTGATCGTAAACCACTCTAATCCACGATAGGTTACAGTAACTGCAATTTGGGGAGGTTAGGTTAGGTTACGTTGGTTAGGTTAGGTTAGGTTAGGTTAGGTTAGGCTCAAATTTAACCAGGAGACTCCAAATTGCGTTTTCTCACATAAACTTGATCGTAAATCACTCTAATCCACGATAGGTTACAGTAACTGCAATTTGGGGAGGTTAGGTTAGGTTACGTTGGTTAGGTTAGGTTAGGTTAGGTTAGGTTAGGTTAGGTTAGGTTAGGTTAGGTTAGGCTCAAATTTAACCAGGAGACTCCAAATTTCGTTTTCTCACATAAACTTGATCGTAAATCACTCTAATCCACGATAGGTTATAGTACCTGCATTTTGGGGAGGTTAGGTTAGGTTACGTTGGTTAGGTTAGGTTAGGTTAGGTTAGGTTAGGTTAGGCTCAAATTTAACCAGGAGACTCCAAATTTCGTTTTCTCACATAAACTTGATCGTAAATCACTCTAATCCACGATAGGTTACAGTACCTGCAATTTGGGGAGGTTAGGTTAGGTTACGTTGGTTAGGTTAGGTTAAGTTAGGTTAGGTTAGGTTAGGTTATGCTCAAATTTAACCAGGAGACTCCAAATTTCGTTTTCTCACATAAACTTGATCGTAAACCACTCTAATCCACGATAGGTTACAGTACCTGCAATTTGGGGAGGTTAGGTTAGGTTACGTTGGTTAGGTTAGGTTAGGTTAGGTTAGGTTAGGTTAGGCTCAAATTTAACCAGGAGACTCCAAATTTCGTTTTCTCACATAAACTTGATCGTAAATCACTCTAATCCACGATAGGTTACAGTACCTGCAATTTGGGGAGGTTAGGTTAGGTTACGCTGGTTAGGTTAGGTTAGGTTAGGTTAGGTTAGGTTAGGCTCAAATTTAACCAGGAGACTCCAAATTTCGTTTTCTCACATAAACTTGATCGTAAGTCACTCTAATCCACGATAAACTTGATCGTGAATCACTCTAATCCACGATAGGTTACAGTACCTGCAATTTGGGGAGGTTAGGTTAGGTTACGTTGGTTAGGTTAGGTTAGGTTAGGTTAGGTTAGGTTAGGTTAGGTTAGGTTAGGCTCAAATTTAACCAGGAGACTCCAAATTTCGTTTTCTCACATAAACTTGATCTTAAATCACTCTAATCCACGATAGGTTACAGTACATACAATTTGGGGAGGTTAGGTTAGGTTACGTTGGTTAGGTTAGGTTAGGTTAGGTTAGGTTAGGTTAGGCTCAAATTTAACCAGGAGACTCCAAATTTCGTTTTCTCACATAAACTTGATCGTAAATCACTCTAATCCACGATAGGTTACAGTACCTGCAATTTGGGGAGGTTAGGTTAGGTTACGTTGGTTAGGTTAGGTTAGGTTAGGTTAGGTTAGGTTAGGCTCAAATTTAACCAGGAGACTCCAAATTTCGTTTTCTCACATAAACTTGATCGTAAATCACTGTAATCCACGATAGGTTACAGTACCTTCAATTTGGGGAGGTTAGGTTAGGTTACGTTGGCTAGGTTAGGTTAGGTTAGGTTAGGTTAGGTTAGGCTCAAATTTAACCAGGAGACTCCAAATTTCGTTTTCTCACATAAACTTGATCGTAAATCACTCTAATCCACGATAGGTTACAGTACCTGCAATTTGGGGAGGTTAGGTTAGGTTACGTTGGTTAGGTTAGGTTAGGTTATGTTAGGTTAGGTTAGGTTAGGTTAGGCTCAAATTTAACCAGGAGACTCCAAATTTCGTTTTCTCACATGAACTTGATCGTAAATCACTCTAATCCACGATAGGTTACAGTACCTGCAATTTGGGGAGGTTAGGTTAGGTTACGTTGGTTAAGTTAGGTTAGGATACGTTAGGTTAGGTTAGGCTCAAATTTAACCAGGAGACTCCAAATTTCGTTTTCTCACCTAAACTTGATCGCAAATCACTCTAATCCACGGTAGGTTACAGTACCTGTAATTTGGGGAGGTTAGGTTAGGTTACGTTGGTTAGGTTAGGTTAGGTTAGGTTAGGTTAGGCTCAAATTTAACCAGGAGACTCCAAATTTCGTTTTCTCACATAAACTTGATCGTAAATCACTCTAATCCACGATAGGTTACAGTACCTGCAATTTGGGGAGGTTAGGTTAGGTTATGTTGGTTAGGTTAGGTTAGATTAGGTTAGGTTAGGTTAGGCTCAAACGTAACCAGGAGACTCCAAATTTCGTTTTCTCACATAAACTTGATCGTAAATCACTCTAATCCACGATAGGTTACATTACCTGCAATTTGGGGAGGTTAGGTTAGGTTACGTTGGTTAGGTTACGTTGGTTAGGTTAGGTTAGGTTAGGTTAGGTTAGGCTCAAATTTAACCAGGAGACTCCAAATTTCGTTTTCTCACATAAACCAATCGTAAATCACCCTAATCCACGATAGGTTACAGTACCTGCAATTTGGGGAGGTTAGGTTAGGTTACGTTGGTTAGGTTAGGTTAGGTTAGGTTAGGTTAGGTTAGGTTAGGTTAGGCTCAAATTTAACCAGGAGACTCCAAATTTCGTTTTCTCACATCAACTTGATCGTAAATCACTCTAATCCACGATAGGTTACAGTACCTGCAATTTGGGGAGGTTAGGTTAGGTTACGTTGGTTAGGTTAGGTTAGGTTAGGTTAGGTTAGGTTAGGTTAGGTTAGGCTCAAATTTAACCAGGAGACTCCAAATTTCGTTTTCTCACATGAACTTGATCGTAAATCACTCTAATCCACGATAGGTTACTTTACCTGCAATTTGGGGAGGTAAGGTTAGGTTACGTTGGTTAGGTTAGGTTAGGTTAGGTTAAGTTAGGTTAGGCTCAAATTTAACCAGGAGACTCCAAATTTCGTTTTCTCACATAAACTTGATCGTAAATCACTCTAATCCACGATAGGTTACAGTACCTGCAATTTGGGGAGGTTAGGTTAGGTTACATAAGGTTAGGTTAGGTTAGGTTAGGTTAGGTTAGGTTAGGCTCAAATTTAACCAGGAGACTCCAAATTTCGTTTTCTCACATAAACTTGATCGTAAATCACTCTAATCCACGATAGGTTACAGTACCTGCAATTTGGGGAGGTTAGGTTAGGTTACGTTGGTTAGGTTAGGTTAGGTTAGGCTCAAATTTAACCAGGAGACTCCAAATTTCGTTTTCTCACATAAACTTGATCGCAAATCACTCTAATCAACGATAGGTTACAGTACCTGCAATTTGGGGAGGTTACGTTAGGTTACGTTGGTTAGGTTAGGTTAGGTTAGGTTAGGTTAGGCTCAAATTTAACCAGGAGACTCCAAATTTCGTTTTCTCACATCAACTTGATCGTAAATCACTCTAATCCACGATAGCTTACAGTACCTGCAATTTGGGGAGGTTAGGTTAGGTTACGTTGGTTAGGTTAGGTTAGGTTAGGTTAGGTTAGGTTAGGCTGAAATTTAACCAGGAGACTCCAAATTTCGTTTTCTCACATAAACTTGATCGTAAATCACTCTAATCCACGATAGGTTACAGTACCTGCAATTTGGGGAGGTTAGGTTATGTTACGTTGGTTAGGTTAGGTTAGGTTAGGTTAGGTTAGGTTAGGTTAGGTTATGCTCAAATTTAACCAGGAGACTCCAAATTTCGTTTTCTCACATAAACTTGATCGTAAATCACTCTAATCCACGATAGGTTACAGTACCTGCAATTTGGGGAGGTTAGGTTAGGTTACGTTGGTTAGGTTAGGTTAGGTTAGGTTAGGTTAGGTTAGGCTCAAATTTAACCAGGAGACTCCAAATTTCGTTTTCTCACATAAACTTGATCGTAAATCACTCTAATCCACGATAGGTTACAGTACCTGCAATTTGGGGAGGTTAGGTTAGGTTACGTTGGTTAGGTTAGTTTACGTTAGGTTAGGTTAGGTTAGGCTCAAATTTAACCAGGAGACTCCAAATTTCGTTTTCTCACATAAACTTGATCGTAAATCACTCTAATCCACGATAGGTTACAGTACCTGCAATTTGGGGAGGTTAGGTTAGGTTACGTTGGTTAGGTTAGGTTAGGTTAGGTTAGGTTAGGTTAGGTTAGGTTAGGCTCAAATTTAACCAGGAGACTCCAAATTTCGTTTTCTCACATAAACTTGATCGTAAATCACTCTAATCCACGATAGGTTACAGTACCT
>NC_091592.1:2357439-2411979 GCF_042767895.1 Penaeus vannamei | reverse complement strand
GTTACAGTACCTGCAATTTGGGGAGGTTAGGTTAGGTTACGTTGGTTAGGTTAGGTTAGGTTAGGTTAGGTTAGGTTAGGCTCAAATTTAACCAGGAGACTCCAAATTTCGTTTTCTCACATAAACTTGATCGTAAATCACTCTAATCCACGATAGGTTACAGTACCTGCAATTTGGGGAGGTTAGGTTAGGTTACGTTGGTTAGGTTAGGTTAGGTTAGGTTAGGTTAGGCTCAAATTTAACCAGGAGACTCCAAATTTCGTTTTCTCACATAAACTTGATCGTAAATCACTCTAATCCACGATAGGTTACAGTACCTGCAATTTGGGGAGGTTAGGTTAGGTTACGTTGGTTAGGTTAGGTTAGGTTAGGTTAGGTTAGGTTAGGCTCAAATTTAACCAGGAGACTCCAAATTTCGTTTTCTCACATAAACTTGATCGTAAATCACTCTAATCCACGATAGGTTACAGTACCTGCAATTTGGGGAGGTTAGGTTAGGTTACGTTGGTTAGGTTAGGTTAGGTTAGGTTAGGTTAGGTTAGGCTCAAATTTAACCAGGAGACTCCAAATTTCGTTTTCTCACATAAACTTGATCGTAAATCACTCTAATCCACGATAGGTTACAGTACCTGCAATTTGGGGAGGTTAGGTTAGGTTACGTTGGTTAGGTTAGGTTAGGTTAGGTTAGGCTCAAATTTAACCAGGAGACTCCAAATTTCGTTTTCTCACATAAACTTGATCGTAAATCACTCTAATCCACGATAGGTTACAGTACCTGCAATTTGGGGAGGTTAGGTTAGGTTACGTTGGTTAGGTTAGGTTAGGTTAGGTTAGGTTAGGTTAGGTTAGGTTAGGTTAGGCTCAAATTTAACCAGGAGACTCCAAATTTCGTTTTCTCACATAAACTTGATCGTAAATCACTCTAATCCACGATAGGTTACAGTACCTGCAATTTGGGGAGGTTAGGTTAGGTTACGTTGGTTAGGTTAGGTTAGGTTAGGTTAGGTTAGGTTAGGTTAGGTTAGGTTAGGTTAGGCTCAAATTTAACCAGGAGACTCCAAATTTCGTTTTCTCACATAAACTTGATCGTAAATCACTCTAATCCACGATAGGTTACAGTACCTGCAATTTGGGGAGGTTAGGTTAGGTTACGTTGGTTAGGTTAGGTTAGGTTAGGTTAGGTTAGGTTAGGCTCAAATTTAACCAGGAGACTCCAAATTTCGTTTTCTCACATAAACTTGATCGTAAATCACTCTAATCCACGATAGGTTACAGTACCTGCAATTTGGGGAGGTTAGGTTAGGTTACGTTGGTTAGGTTAGGTTAGGTTAGGTTAGGTTAGGTTAGGCTCAAATTTAACCAGGAGACTCCAAATTTCGTTTTCTCACATAAACTTGATCGTAAATCACTCTAATCCACGATAGGTTACAGTACCTGCAATTTGGGGAGGTTAGGTTAGGTTACGTTGGTTAGGTTAGGTTAGGTTAGGTTAGGTTAGGTTAGGCTCAAATTTAACCAGGAGACTCCAAATTTCGTTTTCTCACATAAACTTGATCGTAAATCACTCTAATCCACGATAGGTTACAGTACCTGCAATTTGGGGAGGTTAGGTTAGGTTACGTTGGTTAGGTTAGGTTAGGTTAGGTTAGGTTAGGTTAGGTTAGGTTAGGCTCAAATTTAACCAGGAGACTCCAAATTTCGTTTTCTCACATAAACTTGATCGTAAATCACTCTAATCCACGATAGGTTACAGTACCTGCAATTTGGGGAGGTTAGGTTAGGTTACGTTGGTTAGGTTAGGTTAGGTTAGGTTAGGTTAGGTTAGGCTCAAATTTAACCAGGAGACTCCAAATTTCGTTTTCTCACATAAACTTGATCGTAAATCACTCTAATCCACGATAGGTTACAGTACCTGCAATTTGGGGAGGTTAGGTTAGGTTACGTTAGGTTAGGTTAGGTTAGGTTAGGTTAGGTTAGGTTAGGCTCAAATTTAACCAGGAGACTCCAAATTTCGTTTTCTCACATAAACTTGATCGTAAATCACTCTAATCCACGATAGGTTACAGTACCTGCAATTTGGGGAGGTTAGGTTAGGTTACGTTGGTTAGGTTAGGTTAGGTTAGGTTAGGTTAGGTTAGGCTCAAATTTAACCAGGAGACTCCAAATTTCGTTTTCTCACATAAACTTGATCGTAAATCACTCTAATCCACGATAGGTTACAGTACCTGCAATTTGGGGAGGTTAGGTTAGGTTACGTTGGTTAGGTTAGGTTAGGTTAGGTTAGGTTAGGTTAGGCTCAAATTTAACCAGGAGACTCCAAATTTCGTTTTCTCACATAAACTTGATCGTAAATCACTCTAATCCACGATAGGTTACAGTACCTGCAATTTGGGGAGGTTAGGTTAGGTTACGTTGGTTAGGTTAGGTTAGGTTAGGTTAGGTTAGGTTAGGCTCAAATTTAACCAGGAGACTCCAAATTTCGTTTTCTCACATAAACTTGATCGTAAATCACTCTAATCCACGATAGGTTACAGTGCCTGCAATTTGGGGAGGTTAGGTTAGGTTACGTTGGTTAGGTTAGGTTAGGTTAGGTTAGGTTAGGTTAGGCTCAAATTTAACCAGGAGACTCCAAATTTCGTTTTCTCACATAAACTTGATCGTAAATCACTCTAATCCACGATAGGTTACAGTACCTGCAATTTGGGGAGGTTAGGTTAGGTTACGTTGGTTAGGTTAGGTTAGGTTAGGTTAGGTTAGGTTAGGCTCAAATTTAACCAGGAGACTCCAAATTTCGTTTTCTCACATAAACTTGATCGTAAATCACTCTAATCCACGATAGGTTACAGTACCTGCAATTTGGGGAGGTTAGGTTAGGTTACGTTGGTTAGGTTAGGTTAGGTTAGGTTAGGCTCAAATTTAACCAGGAGACTCCAAATTTCGTTTTCTCACATAAACTTGATCGTAAATCACTCTAATCCACGATAGGTTACAGTACCTGCAATTTGGGGAGGTTAGGTTAGGTTACGTTGGTTAGGTTAGGTTAGGTTAGGTTAGGTTAGGTTAGGCTCAAATTTAACCAGGAGACTCCAAATTTCGTTTTCTCACATAAACTTGATCGTAAATCACTCTAATCCACGATAGGTTACAGTACCTGCAATTTGGGGAGGTTAGGTTAGGTTACGTTGGTTAGGTTAGGTTAGGTTAGGTTAGGTTAGGCTCAAATTTAACCAGGAGACTCCAAATTTCGTTTTCTCACATAAACTTGATCGTAAATCACTCTAATCCACGATAGGTTACAGTACCTGCAATTTGGGGAGGTTAGGTTAGGTTACGTTGGTTAGGTTAGGTTAGGTTAGGTTAGGTTAGGCTCAAATTTAACCAGGAGACTCCAAATTTCGTTTTCTCACATAAACTTGATCGTAAATCACTCTAATCCACGATAGGTTACAGTACCTGCAATTTGGGGAGGTTAGGTTAGGTTACGTTGGTTAGGTTAGGTTAGGTTAGGTTAGGTTAGGTTAGGTTAGGTTAGGCTCAAATTTAACCAGGAGACTACAAATTTCGTTTTCTCACATAAACTTGATCGTAAATCACTCTAATCCACGATAGGTTACAGTACCTGCAATTTGGGGAGGTTAGGTTAGGTTACGTTGGTTAGGTTAGGTTAGGTTAGGTTAGGTTAGGTTAGGCTCAAATTTAACCAGGAGACTCCAAATTTCGTTTTCTCACATAAACTTGATCGTAAATCACTCTAATCCACGATAGGTTACAGTACCTGCAATTTGGGGAGGTTAGGTTAGGTTACGTTGGTTAGGTTAGGTTAGGTTAGGTTAGGTTAGGTTAGGTTAGGTTAGGTTAGGCTCAAATTTAACCAGGAGACTCCAAATTTCGTTTTCTCACATAAACTTGATCGTAAATCACTCTAATCCACGATAGGTTACAGTACCTGCAATTTGGGGAGGTTAGGTTAGGTTACGTTGGTTAGGTTAGGTTAGGTTAGGTTAGGTTAGGTTAGGCTCAAATTTAACCAGGAGACTCCAAATTTCGTTTTCTCACATAAACTTGATCGTAAATCACTCTAATCCACGATAGGTTACAGTACCTGCAATTTGGGGAGGTTAGGTTAGGTTACGTTGGTTAGGTTAGGTTAGGTTAGGTTAGGTTAGGTTAGGCTCAAATTTAACCAGGAGACTCCAAATTTCGTTTTCTCACATAAACTTGATCGTAAATCACTCTAATCCACGATAGGTTACAGTACCTGCAATTTGGGGAGGTTAGGTTAGGTTACGTTGGTTAGGTTAGGTTAGGTTAGGTTAGGTTAGGCTCAAATTTAACCAGGAGACTCCAAATTTCGTTTTCTCACATAAACTTGATCGTAAATCACTCTAATCCACGATAGGTTACAGTACCTGCAATTTGGGGAGGTTAGGTTAGGTTACGTTGGTTAGGTTAGGTTAGGTTAGGTTAGGTTAGGTTAGGCTCAAATTTAACCAGGAGACTCCAAATTTCGTTTTCTCACATAAACTTGATCGTAAATCACTCTAATCCACGATAGGTTACAGTACCTGCAATTTGGGGAGGTTAGGTTAGGTTACGTTGGTTAGGTTAGGTTAGGTTAGGTTAGGTTAGGCTCAAATTTAACCAGGAGACTCCAAATTTCGTTTTCTCACATAAACTTGATCGTAAATCACTCTAATCCACGATAGGTTACAGTACCTGCAATTTGGGGAGGTTAGGTTAGGTTACGTTGGTTAGGTTAGGTTAGGTTAGGTTAGGTTAGGTTAGGCTCAAATTTAACCAGGAGACTCCAAATTTCGTTTTCTCACATAAACTTGATCGTAAATCACTCTAATCCACGATAGGTTACAGTACCTGCAATTTGGGGAGGTTAGGTTAGGTTACGTTGGTTAGGTTAGGTTAGGTTAGGTTAGGTTAGGTTAGGTTAGGTTAGGCTCAAATTTAACCAGGAGACTCCAAATTTCGTTTTCTCACATAAACTTGATCGTAAATCACTCTAATCCACGATAGGTTACAGTACCTGCAATTTGGGGAGGTTAGGTTAGGTTACGTTGGTTAGTTTAGGTTAGGTTAGGTTAGGTTAGGTTAGGTTAGGTTAGGCTCAAATTTAACCAGGAGACTCCAAATTTCGTTTTCTCACATAAACTTGATCGTAAATCACTCTAATCCACGATAGGTTACAGTACCTGCAATTTGGGGAGGTTAGGTTAGGTTACGTTGGTTAGGTTAGGTTAGGTTAGGTTAGGTTAGGTTAGGCTCAAATTTAACCAGGAGACTCCAAATTTCGTTTTCTCACATAAACTTGATCGTAAATCACTCTAATCCACGATAGGTTACAGTACCTGCAATTTGGGGAGGTTAGGTTAGGTTACGTTGGTTAGGTTAGGTTAGGTTAGGTTAGGTTAGGTTAGGTTAGGCTCAAATTTAACCAGGAGACTCCAAATTTCGTTTTCTCACATAAACTTGATCGTAAATCACTCTAATCCACGATAGGTTACAGTACCTGCAATTTGGGGAGGTTAGGTTAGGTTACGTTGGTTAGGTTAGGTTAGGTTAGGTTAGGTTAGGTTAGGCTCAAATTTAACCAGGAGACTCCAAATTTCGTTTTCTCACATAAACTTGATCGTAAATCACTCTAATCCACGATAGGTTACAGTACCTGCAATTTGGGGAGGTTAGGTTAGGTTACGTTGGTTAGGTTAGGTTAGGTTAGGTTAGGTTAGGTTAGGTTAGGTTAGGTTAGGCTCAAATTTAACCAGGAGACTCCAAATTTCGTTTTCTCACATAAACTTGATCGTAAATCACTCTAATCCACGATAGGTTACAGTACCTGCAATTTGGGGAGGTTAGGTTAGGTTACGTTGGTTAGGTTAGGTTAGGTTAGGTTAGGTTAGGTTAGGCTCAAATTTAACCAGGAGACTCCAAATTTCGTTTTCTCACATAAACTTGATCGTAAATCACTCTAATCCACGATAGGTTACAGTACCTGCAATTTGGGGAGGTTAGGTTAGGTTACGTTGGTTAGGTTAGGTTAGGTTAGGTTAGGTTAGGTTAGGCTCAAATTTAACCAGGAGACTCCAAATTTCGTTTTCTCACATAAACTTGATCGTAAATCACTCTAATCCACGATAGGTTACAGTACCTGCAATTTGGGGAGGTTAGGTTAGGTTACGTTGGTTAGGTTAGGTTAGGTTAGGTTAGGTTAGGTTAGGCTCAAATTTAACCAGGAGACTCCAAATTTCGTTTTCTCACATAAACTTGATCGTAAATCACTCTAATCCACGATAGGTTACAGTACCTGCAATTTGGGGAGGTTAGGTTAGGTTACGTTAGTTAGGTTAGGTTAGGTTAGGCTCAAATTTAACCAGGAGACTCCAAATTTCGTTTTCTCACATAAACTTGATCGTAAATCACTCTAATCCACGATAGGTTACAGTACCTGCAATTTGGGGAGGTTAGGTTAGGTTACGTTGGTTAGGTTAGGTTAGGTTAGGTTAGGTTAGGTTAGGTTAGGTTAGGTTAGGCTCAAATTTAACCAGGAGACTCCAAATTTCGTTTTCTCACATAAACTTGATCGTAAATCACTCTAATCCACGATAGGTTACAGTACCTGCAATTTGGGGAGGTTAGGTTAGGTTACGTTGGTTGGTTAGGTTAGGTTAGGTTAGGTTAGGTTAGGTTAGGCTCAAATTTAACCAGGAGACTCCAAATTTCGTTTTCTCACATAAACTTGATCGTAAATCACTCTAATCCACGATAGGTTACAGTACCTGCAATTTGGGGAGGTTAGGTTAGGTTACGTTGGTTAGGTTAGGTTAGGTTAGGTTAGGTTAGGTTAGGTTAGGCTCAAATTTAACCAGGAGACTCCAAATTTCGTTTTCTCACATAAACTTGATCGTAAATCACTCTAATCCACGATAGGTTACAGTACCTGCAATTTGGGGAGGTTAGGTTAGGTTACGTTGGTTAGGTTAGGTTAGGTTAGGTTAGGTTAGGTTAGGTTAGGTTAGGCTCAAATTTAACCAGGAGACTCCAAATTTCGTTTTCTCACATAAACTTGATCGTAAATCACTCTAATCCACGATAGGTTACAGTACCTGCAATTTGGGGAGGTTAGGTTAGGTTACGTTGGTTAGGTTAGGTTAGGTTAGGTTAGGTTAGGTTAGGCTCAAATTTAACCAGGAGACTCCAAATTTCGTTTTCTCACATAAACTTGATCGTAAATCACTCTAATCCACGATAGGTTACAGTACCTGCAATTTGGGGAGGTTAGGTTAGGTTACGTTGGTTAGGTTAGGTTAGGTTAGGTTAGGTTAGGCTCAAATTTAACCAGGAGACTCCAAATTTCGTTTTCTCACATAAACTTGATCGTAAATCACTCTAATCCACGATAGGTTACAGTACCTGCAATTTGGGGAGGTTAGGTTAGGTTACGTTGGTTAGGTTAGGTTAGGTTAGGTTAGGTTAGGTTAGGTTAGGCTCAAATTTAACCAGGAGACTCCAAATTTCGTTTTCTCACATAAACTTGATCGTAAATCACTCTAATCCACGATAGGTTACAGTACCTGCAATTTGGGGAGGTTAGGTTAGGTTACGTTGGTTAGGTTAGGTTAGGTTAGGTTAGGTTATGTTAGGCTCAAATTTAACCAGGAGACTCCAAATTTCGTTTTCTCACATAAACTTGATCGTAAATCACTCTAATCCACGATAGGTTACAGTACCTGCAATTTGGGGAGGTTAGGTTAGGTTACGTTAGGTTAGGTTAGGTTAGGTTAGGTTAGGTTAGGTTAGGCTCAAATTTAACCAGGAGACTCCAAATTTCGTTTTCTCACATAAACTTGATCGTAAATCACTCTAATCCACGATAGGTTACAGTACCTGCAATTTGGGGAGGTTAGGTTAGGTTACGTTGGTTAGGTTAGGTTAGGTTAGGTTAGGTTAGGCTCAAATTTAACCAGGAGACTCCAAATTTCGTTTTCTCACATAAACTTGATCGTAAATCACTCTAATCCACGATAGGTTATAGTACCTGCAATTTGGGGAGGTTAGGTTAGGTTACGTTGGTTAGGTTAGGTTAGGTTAGGTTAGGTTAGGTTAGGTTAGGTTAGGCTCAAATTTAACCAGGAGACTCCAAATTTCGTTTTCTCACATAAACTTGATCGTAAATCACTCTAATCCACGATAGGTTACAGTACCTGCAATTTGGGGAGGTTAGGTTAGGTTACGTTGGTTAGGTTAGGTTAGGTTAGGTTAGGTTAGGCTCAAATTTAACCAGGAGACTCCAAATTTCGTTTTCTCACATAAACTTGATCGTAAATCACTCTAATCCACGATAGGTTACAGTACCTGCAATTTGGGGAGGTTAGGTTAGGTTACGTTGGTTAGGTTAGGTTAGGATAGGTTAGGTTAGGTTAGGCTCAAATTTAACCAGGAGACTCCAAATTTCGTTTTCTCACATAAACTTGATCGTAAATCACTCTAATCCACGATAGGTTACAGTACCTGCAATTTGGGGAGGTTAGGTTAGGTTACGTTGGTTAGGTTAGGTTAGGTTAGGTTAGGTTAGGTTAGGCTCAAATTTAACCAGGAGACTCCAAATTTCGTTTTCTCACATAAACTTGATCGTAAATCACTCTAATCCACGATAGGTTACAGTACCTGCAATTTGGGGAGGTTAGGTTAGGTTACGTTGATTAGGTTAGGTTAGGTTAGGTTAGGTTAGGCTCAAATTTAACCAGGAGACTCCAAATTTCGTTTTCTCATATAAACTTGATCGTAAATCACTCTAATCCACGATAGGTTACAGTACCTGCAATTTGGGGAGGTTAGGTTAGGTTACGTTGGTTAGGTTAGGTTAGGTTAGGCTCAAATTTAACCAGGAGACTCCAAATTTCGTTTTCTCACATAAACTTGATCGTAAATCACTCTAATCCACGATAGGTTATAGTACCTGCAATTTGGGGAGGTTAGGTTAGGTTACGTTGGTTAGGTTAGGTTAGGTTAGGTTAGGTTAGGTTAGGTTAGGTTAGGTTAGGTTAGGATCAAATTTAACCAGGAGATTCCAAATTTCGTTTTCTCACATAAACTTGATCGTAAATCACTCTAATCCACGATAGGTTACAGTACCTGCAATTTGGGGAGGTTAGGTTAGGTAACGTTGGTTAGGTTAGGTTAGGTTAGGTTAGGTTAGGTTAGGTTAGGTTAGGCTCAAATTTAACCAGGAGACTCCAAATTTCGTTTTCTCACATAAACTTGATCGTA
This sequence comes from Penaeus vannamei, assembly GCF_042767895.1. Lineage (NCBI taxonomy): Eukaryota > Metazoa > Arthropoda > Malacostraca > Decapoda > Penaeidae > Penaeus > Penaeus vannamei. Next base: position 2,402,700 of record NC_091592.1, on the reverse strand, counting down.
AATCACTCTAATCCACGATAGGTTACAGTACCTGCAATTTGGGGAGGTTAGGTTAGGTTACGTTGGTTAGGTTAGGTTAGGTTAGGTTAGGTTAGGTTAGGCTCAAATTTAACCAGGAGACTCCAAATTTCGTTTTCTCACATAAACTTGATCGTAAATCACTCTAATCCACGATAGGTTACAGTACCTGCAATTTGGGGAGGTTAGGTTAGGTTACGTTGGTTAGGTTAGGTTAGGTTAGGTTAGGTTAGGTTAGGCTCAAATTTAACCAGGAGACTCCAAATTTCGTTTTCTCACATAAACTTGATCGTAAATCACTCTAATCCACGATAGGTTATAGTACCTGCATTTTGGGGAGGTTAGGTTAGGTTACGTTTGTTAAGTTAGGTTAGGTTAGGTTAGGTTAGGTTTGGTTAGGTTAAGTTAGGCTCAAATTTAACCAGGAGACTCCAAATTTCGTTTTCTCACATAAACTTGATCGTAAATCACTCTAATCCACGATAGATTACAGTACCTGCAATTTGGGGAGGTTAGGTTAGGTTACGTTGGTTAGGTTAGGTTAGGTTAGGTTAGGTTAGGCTCAAATTTAACCAGGAGACTCCAAATTTCGTTTTCTCACATAAACTTGATCGTAAATCACTCTAATCCACGATAGGTTACAGTACCTGCAATTTGGGGAGGTTAGGTTAGGTTACGTTGGTTAGGTTAGGTTAGGTTAGGTTAGGTTAGGTTAGGCTCAAATTTAACCAGGAGACTCCAAATTTCGTTTTCTCACATAAACTTGATCGTAAATCACTCTAATCCACGATAGGTTACAGTACCTGCAATTTGGGGAGGTTAGGTTAGGTTACGTTGGTTAGGTTAGGTTAGGTTAGGTTAAGTTAGGTTAGGTTAGGCTCAAATTTAACCAGGAGACTCCAAATTTCGTTTTCTCACATAAACTTGATCGTAAATCACTCTAATCCACGATAGGTTACAGTACCTGCAATTTGGGGAGGTTAGGTTAGGTTAGGTTAGGTTAGGTTAGGTTAGGCTCAAATTTAACCAGGAGACTCCAAATTTCGTTTTCTCACATAAACTTGATCGTAAATCACTCTAATCCACGATAGGTTACAGTACCTGCAATTTGGGGAGGTTAGGTTAGGTTACGTTAGGTTAGGTTAGGTTAGGTTAGGTTAGGTTAGGTTAGGCTCAAATTTAACCAGGAGACTCCAAATTTCGTTTTCTCACATAAACTTGATCGTAAATCACTCTAATCCACGATAGGTTACAGTACCTGCAATTTGGGGAGGTTAGGTTAGGTTACGTTGGTTAGGTTAGGTTAGGTTAGGTTAGGTTAGGTTAGGCTCAAATTTAACCAGGAGACTCCAAATTTCGTTTTCTCACATAAACTTGATCGTAAATCACTCTAATCCACGATAGGTTACAGTACCTGCAATTTGGGGAGGTTAGGTTAGGTTACGTTGGTTAGGTTAGGTTAGGTTAGGTTAGGTTAGGTTAGGCTCAAATTTAACCAGGAGACTCCAAATTTCGTTTTCTCACATAAACTTGATCGTAAATCACTCTAATCCACGATAGGTTACAGTACCTGCAATTTGGGGAGGTTAGGTTAGGTTACGTTGGTTAGGTTAGGTTAGGTTAGGTTAGGTTAGGTTAGGTTAGGTTAGGTTAGGCTCAAATTTAACCAGGAGACTCCAAATTTCGTTTTCTCACATAAACTTGATCGTAAATCACTCTAATCCACGATAGGTTACAGTACCTGCAATTTGGGGAGGTTAGGTTAGGTAACGTTGGTTAGGTTAGGTTAGGTTAGGTTAGGTTAGGTTAGGTTAGGTTAGGCTCAAATTTAACCAGGAGACTCCAAATTTCGTTTTCTCACATAAACTTGATCGTAAATCACTCTAATCCACGATAGGTTACAGTACCTGCAATTTGGGGAGGTTAGGTTAGGTTACGTTGGTTAGGTTAGGTTAGGTTAGGTTAGGTTAGGTTAGGCTCAAATTTAACCAGGAGACTCCAAATTTCGTTTTCTCACATAAACTTGATCGTAAATCACTCTAATCCACGATAGGTTACAGTACCTGCAATTTGGGGAGGTTAGGTTAGGTTACGTTGGTTAGGTTAGGTTAGGGAAGGTTAGGTTAGGTTAGGCTCAAATTTAACCAGGAGACTCCAAATTTCGTTTTCTCACATAAACTTGATCGTAAATCACTCTAATCCACGATAGGTTACAGTACCTGCAATTTGGGGAGGTTAGGTTAGGTTACGTTTGTTAAGTTAGGTTAGGTTAGGTTAGGTTAGGTTAGGTTAGGTTAGGTTAGGCTCAAATTTAACCAGGAGACTCCAAATTTCGTTTTCTCACATAAACTTGATCGTAAATCACTCTAATCCACGATAGGTTACAGTACCTGCAATTTGGGGAGGTTAGGTTAGGTTACGTTGGTTAGGTTAGGTTAGGTTAGGTTAGGTTAGGCTCAAATTTAACCAGGAGACTCCAAATTTCGTTTTCTCACATAAACTTGATCGTAAATCACTCTAATCCACGATAGGTTACAGTACCTGCAATTTGGGGAGGTTAGGTTAGGTTACGTTGGTTAGGTTAGGTTAGGTTAGGTTAGGTTAGGTTAGGTTAGGCTCAAATTTAACCAGGAGACTCCAAATTTCGTTTTCTCACATAAACTTGATCGTAAATCACTCTAATCCACGATAGGTTACAGTACCTGCAATTTGGGGAGGTTAGGTTAGGTTACGTTGGTTAGGTTAGGTTAGGTTAGGTTAGGTTAGGTTAGGTTAGGCTCAAATTTAACCAGGAGACTCCAAATTTCGTTTTCTCACATAAACTTGATCGTAAATCACTCTAATCCACGATAGGTTACAGTACCTGCAATTTGGGGAGGTTAGGTTAGGTTACGTTGGTTAGGTTAGGTTAGGTTAGGTTAGGTTAGGTTAGGCTCAAATTTAACCAGGAGACTCCAAATTTCGTTTTCTCACATAAACTTGATCGTAAATCACTCTAATCCACGATAGGTTACAGTACCTGCAATTTGGGGAGGTTAGGTTAGGTTACGTTGGTTAGGTTAGGTTAGGTTAGGTTAGGTTAGGTTAGGCTCAAATTTAACCAGGAGACTCCAAATTTCGTTTTCTCACATAAACTTGATCGTAAATCACTCTAATCCACGATAGGTTACAGTACCTGCAATTTGGGGAGGTTAGGTTAGGTTACGTTGGTTAGGTTAGGTTAGGTTAGGTTAGGTTAGGTTAGGCTCAAATTTAACCAGGAGACTCCAAATTTCGTTTTCTCACATAAACTTGATCGTAAATCACTCTAATCCACGATAGGTTACAGTACCTGCAATTTGGGGAGGTTAGGTTAGGTTACGTTGGTTAGGTTAGGTTAGGTTAGGTTAGGTTAGGTTAGGCTCAAATTTAACCAGGAGACTCCAAATTTCGTTTTCTCACATAAACTTGATCGTAAATCACTCTAATCCACGATAGGTTACAGTACCTGCAATTTGGGGAGGTTAGGTTAGGTTACGTTGGTTAGGTTAGGTTAGGTTAGGTTAGGTTAGGTTAGGTTAGGTTAGGCTCAAATTTAACCAGGAGACTCCAAATTTCGTTTTCTCACATAAACTTGATCGTAAATCACTCTAATCCACGATAGGTTACAGTACCTGCAATTTGGGGAGGTTAGGTTAGGTTACGTTGGTTAGGTTAGGTTAGGTTAGGTTAGGTTAGGTTAGGTTAGGCTCAAATTTAACCAGGAGACTCCAAATTTCGTTTTCTCACATAAACTTGATCGTAAATCACTCTAATCCACGATAGATTACAGTACCTGCAATTTGGGGAGGTTAGGTTAGGTTACGTTGGTTAGGTTAGGTTAGGTTAGGTTAGGTTAGGTTAGGCTCAAATTTAACCAGGAGACTCCAAATTTCGTTTTCTCACATAAACTTGATCGTAAATCACTCTAATCCACGATAGGTTACAGTACCTGCAATTTGGGGAGGTTAGGTTAGGTTACGTTGGTTAGGTTAGGTTAGGTTAGGTTAGGTTAGGTTAGGCTCAAATTTAACCAGGAGACTCCAAATTTCGTTTTCTCACATAAACTTGATCGTAAATCACTCTAATCCACGATAGGTTACAGTACCTGCAATTTGGGGAGGTTAGGTTAGGTTACGTTGGTTAGGTTAGGTTAGGTTAGGTTAGGTTAGGTTAGGCTCAAATTTAACCAGGAGACTCCAAATTTCGTTTTCTCACATAAACTTGATCGTAAATCACTCTAATCCACGATAGGTTACAGTACCTGCAATTTGGGGAGGTTAGGTTAGGTTACGTTGGTTAGGTTAGGTTAGGTTAGGTTAGGTTAGGTTAGGCTCAAATTTAACCAGGAGACTCCAAATTTCGTTTTCTCACATAAACTTGATCGTAAATCACTCTAATCCACGATAGGTTACAGTACCTGCAATTTGGGGAGGTTAGGTTAGGTTACGTTGGTTAGGTTAGGTTAGGTTAGGTTAGGTTAGGCTAGGTTAGGTTAGGCTCAAATTTAACCAGGAGACTCCAAATTTCGTTTTCTCACATAAACTTGATCGTAAATCACTCTAATCCACGATAGGTTACAGTACCTGCAATTTGGGGAGGTTAGGTTAGGTTACGTTGGTTAGGTTAGGTTAGGTTAGGTTAGGTTAGGCTCAAATTTAACCAGGAGACTCCAAATTTCGTTTTCTCACATAAACTTGATCGTAAATCACTCTAATCCACGATAGGTTACAGTACCTGCAATTTGGGGAGGTTAGGTTAGGTTACGTTGGTTAGGTTAGGTTAGGTTAGGTTAGGTTAGGTTAGGCTCAAATTTAACCAGGAGACTCCAAATTTCGTTTTCTCACATAAACTTGATCGTAAATCACTCTAATCCACGATAGGTTACAGTACCTGCAATTTGGGGAGGTTAGGTTAGGTTACGTTGGTTAGGTTAGGTTAGGTTAGGTTAGGTTAGGTTAGGCTCAAATTTAACCAGGAGACTCCAAATTTCGTTTTCTCACATAAACTTGATCGTAAATCACTCTAATCCACGATAGGTTACAGTACCTGCAATTTGGGGAGGTTAGGTTAGGTTACGTTGGTTAGGTTAGGTTAGGTTAGGTTAGGTTAGGTTAGGCTCAAATTTAACCAGGAGACTCCAAATTTCGTTTTCTCACATAAACTTGATCGTAAATCACTCTAATCCACGATAGGTTACAGTACCTGCAATTTGGGGAGGTTAGGTTAGGTTACGTTGGTTAGGTTAGGTTAGGTTAGGTTAGGTTAGGTTAGGTTAGGCTCAAATTTAACCAGGAGACTCCAAATTTCGTTTTCTCACATAAACTTGATCGTAAATCACTCTAATCCACGATAGGTTACAGTACCTGCAATTTGGGGAGGTTAGGTTAGGTTACGTTGGTTAGGTTAGGTTAGGTTAGGTTAGGTTAGGTTAGGTTAGGTTAGGCTCAAATTTAACCAGGAGACTCCAAATTTCGTTTTCTCACATAAACTTGATCGTAAATCACTCTAATCCACGATAGGTTACAGTACCTGCAATTTGGGGAGGTTAGGTTAGGTTACGTTGGTTAGGTTAGGTTAGGTTAGGTTAGGTTAGGTTAGGCTCAAATTTAACCAGGAGACTCCAAATTTCGTTTTCTCACATAAACTTGATCGTAAATCACTCTAATCCACGATAGGTTACAGTACCTGCAATTTGGGGAGGTTAGGTTAGGTTACGTTGGTTAGGTTAGGTTAGGTTAGGTTAGGTTAGGTTAGGCTCAAATTTAACCAGGAGACTCCAAATTTCGTTTTCTCACATAAACTTGATCGTAAATCACTCTAATCCACGATAGGTTACAGTACCTGCAATTTGGGGAGGTTAGGTTAGGTTACGTTGGTTAGGTTAGGTTAGGTTAGGTTAGGTTAGGCTCAAATTTAACCAGGAGACTCCAAATTTCGTTTTCTCACATAAACTTGATCGTAAATCACTCTAATCCACGATAGGTTACAGTACCTGCAATTTGGGGAGGTTAGGTTAGGTTACGTTGGTTAGGTTAGGTTAGGTTAGGTTAGGTTAGGTTAGGCTCAAATTTAACCAGGAGACTCCAAATTTCGTTTTCTCACATAAACTTGATCGTAAATCACTCTAATCCACGATAGGTTACAGTACCTGCAATTTGGGGAGGTTAGGTTAGGTTACGTTGGTTAGGTTAGGTTAGGTTAGGTTAGGTTAGGTTAGGCTCAAATTTAACCAGGAGACTCCAAATTTCGTTTTCTCACATAAACTTGATCGTAAATCACTCTAATCCACGATAGGTTACAGTACCTGCAATTTGGGGAGGTTAGGTTAGGTTACGTTGGTTAGGTTAGGTTAGGTTAGGTTAGGTTAGGTTAGGCTCAAATTTAACCAGGAGACTCCAAATTTCGTTTTCTCACATAAACTTGATCGTAAATCACTCTAATCCACGATAGGTTACAGTACCTGCAATTTGGGGAGGTTAGGTTAGGTTACGTTGGTTAGGTTAGGTTAGGTTAGGTTAGGTTAGGCTCAAATTTAACCAGGAGACTCCAAATTTCGTTTTCTCACATAAACTTGATCGTAAATCACTCTAATCCACGATAGGTTACAGTACCTGCAATTTGGGGAGGTTAGGTTAGGTTACGTTGGTTAGGTTAGGTTAGGTTAGGTTAGGTTAGGTTAGGCTCAAATTTAACCAGGAGACTCCAAATTTCGTTTTCTCACATAAACTTGATCGTAAATCACTCTAATCCACGATAGGTTACAGTACCTGCAATTTGGGGAGGTTAGGTTAGGTTACGTTGGTTAGGTTAGGTTAGGTTAGGTTAGGTTAGGCTCAAATTTAACCAGGAGACTCCAAATTTCGTTTTCTCACATAAACTTGATCGTAAATCACTCTAATCCACGATAGGTTACAGTACCTGCAATTTGGGGAGGTTAGGTTAGGTTACGTTGGTTAGGTTAGGTTAGGTTAGGTTAGGTTAGGTTAGGTTAGGTTAGGCTCAAATTTAACCAGGAGACTCCAAATTTCGTTTTCTCACATAAACTTGATCGTAAATCACTCTAATCCACGATAGGTTACAGTACCTGCAATTTGGGGAGGTTAGGTTAGGTTACGTTGGTTAGGTTAGGTTAGGTTAGGTTAGGTTAGGTTAGGCTCAAATTTAACCAGGAGACTCCAAATTTCGTTTTCTCACATAAACTTGATCGTAAATCACTCTAATCCACGATAGGTTACAGTACCTGCAATTTGGGGAGGTTAGGTTAGGTTACGTTGGTTAGGTTAGGTTAGGTTAGGTTAGGTTAGGTTAGGCTCAAATTTAACCAGGAGACTCCAAATTTCGTTTTCTCACATAAACTTGATCGTAAATCACTCTAATCCACGATAGGTTACAGTACCTGCAATTTGGGGAGGTTAGGTTAGGTTACGTTGGTTAGGTTAGGTTAGGTTAGGTTAGGTTAGGTTAGGCTCAAATTTAACCAGGAGACTCCAAATTTCGTTTTCTCACATAAACTTGATCGTAAATCACTCTAATCCACGATAGGTTACAGTACCTGCAATTTGGGGAGGTTAGGTTAGGTTACGTTGGTTAGGTTAGGTTAGGTTAGGTTAGGTTAGGTTAGGCTCAAATTTAACCAGGAGACTCCAAATTTCGTTTTCTCACATAAACTTGATCGTAAATCACTCTAATCCACGATAGGTTACAGTACCTGCAATTTGGGGAGGTTAGGTTAGGTTACGTTGGTTAGGTTAGGTTAGGTTAGGTTAGGTTAGGTTAGGCTCAAATTTAACCAGGAGACTCCAAATTTCGTTTTCTCACATAAACTTGATCGTAAATCACTCTAATCCACGATAGGTTACAGTACCTGCAATTTGGGGAGGTTAGGTTAGGTTACGTTGGTTAGGTTAGGTTAGGTTAGGTTAGGTTAGGTTAGGCTCAAATTTAACCAGGAGACTCCAAATTTCGTTTTCTCACATAAACTTGATCGTAAATCACTCTAATCCACGATAGGTTACAGTACCTGCAATTTGGGGAGGTTAGGTTAGGTTACGTTGGTTAGGTTAGGTTAGGTTAGGTTAGGTTAGGTTAGGTTAGGTTAGGCTCAAATTTAACCAGGAGACTCCAAATTTCGTTTTCTCACATAAACTTGATCGTAAATCACTCTAATCCACGATAGGTTACAGTACCTGCAATTTGGGGAGGTTAGGTTAGGTTACGTTGGTTAGGTTAGGTTAGGTTAGGTTAGGTTAGGTTAGGCTCAAATTTAACCAGGAGACTCCAAATTTCGTTTTCTCACATAAACTTGATCGTAAATCACTCTAATCCACGATAGGTTACAGTACCTGCAATTTGGGGAGGTTAGGTTAGGTTACGTTGGTTAGGTTAGGTTAGGTTAGGTTAGGTTAGGTTAGGCTCAAATTTAACCAGGAGACTCCAAATTTCGTTTTCTCACATAAACTTGATCGTAAATCACTCTAATCCACGATAGGTTACAGTACCTGCAATTTGGGGAGGTTAGGTTAGGTTACGTTGGTTAGGTTAGGTTAGGTTAGGTTAGGTTAGGTTAGGCTCAAATTTAACCAGGAGACTCCAAATTTCGTTTTCTCACATAAACTTGATCGTAAATCACTCTAATCCACGATAGGTTACAGTACCTGCAATTTGGGGAGGTTAGGTTAGGTTACGTTGGTTAGGTTAGGTTAGGTTAGGTTAGGTTAGGTTAGGCTCAAATTTAACCAGGAGACTCCAAATTTCGTTTTCTCACATAAACTTGATCGTAAATCACTCTAATCCACGATAGGTTACAGTACCTGCAATTTGGGGAGGTTAGGTTAGGTTACGTTGGTTAGGTTAGGTTAGGTTAGGTTAGGTTAGGTTAGGCTCAAATTTAACCAGGAGACTCCAAATTTCGTTTTCTCACATAAACTTGATCGTAAATCACTCTAATCCACGATAGGTTACAGTACCTGCAATTTGGGGAGGTTAGGTTAGGTTACGTTGGTTAGGTTAGGTTAGGTTAGGTTAGGTTAGGTTAGGCTCAAATTTAACCAGGAGACTCCAAATTTCGTTTTCTCACATAAACTTGATCGTAAATCACTCTAATCCACGATAGGTTACAGTACCTGCAATTTGGGGAGGTTAGGTTAGGTTACGTTGGTTAGGTTAGGTTAGGTTAGGTTAGGTTAGGTTAGGCTCAAATTTAACCAGGAGACTCCAAATTTCGTTTTCTCACATAAACTTGATCGTAAATCACTCTAATCCACGATAGGTTACAGTACCTGCAATTTGGGGAGGTTAGGTTAGGTTACGTTAGGTTAGGTTAGGTTAGGTTAGGTTAGGCTCAAATTTAACCAGGAGACTCCAAATTTCGTTTTCTCACATAAACTTGATCGTAAATCACTCTAATCCACGATAGGTTACAGTACCTGCAATTTGGGGAGGTTAGGTTAGGTTACGTTGGTTAGGTTAGGTTAGGTTAGGTTAGGTTAGGTTAGGCTCAAATTTAACCAGGAGACTCCAAATTTCGTTTTCTCACATAAACTTGATCGTAAATCACTCTAATCCACGATAGGTTACAGTACATGCAATTTGGGGAGGTTAGGTTAGGTTACGTTGGTTAGGTTAGGTTAGGTTAGGTTAGGTTAGGTTAGGCTCAAATTTAACCAGGAGACTCCAAATTTCGTTTTCTCACATAAACTTGATCGTAAATCACTCTAATCCACGATAGGTTACAGTACCTGCAATTTGGGGAGGTTAGGTTAGGTTACGTTGGTTAGGTTAGGTTAGGTTAGGTTAGGTTAGGTTAGGCTCAAATTTAACCAGGAGACTCCAAATTTCGTTTTCTCACATAAACTTGATCGTAAATCACTCTAATCCACGATAGGTTACAGTACCTGCAATTTGGGGAGGTTAGGTTAGGTTACGTTGGTTAGGTTAGGTTAGGTTAGGTTAGGTTAGGTTAGGCTCAAATTTAACCAGGAGACTCCAAATTTCGTTTTCTCACATAAACTTGATCGTAAATCACTCTAATCCACGATAGGTTACAGTACCTGCAATTTGGGGAGGTTAGGTTAGGTTACGTTGGTTAGGTTAGGTTAGGTTAGGTTAGGTTAGGTTAGGCTCAAATTTAACCAGGAGACTCCAAATTTCGTTTTCTCACATAAACTTGATCGTAAATCACTCTAATCCACGATAGGTTACAGTACCTGCAATTTGGGGAGGTTAGGTTAGGTTACGTTGGTTAGGTTAGGTTAGGTTAGGTTAGGTTAGGTTAGGCTCAAATTTAACCAGGAGACTCCAAATTTCGTTTTCTCACATAAACTTGATCGTAAATCACTCTAATCCACGATAGGTTACAGTACCTGCAATTTGGGGAGGTTAGGTTAGGTTACGTTGGTTAGGTTAGGTTAGGTTAGGTTAGGTTAGGCTCAAATTTAACCAGGAGACTCCAAATTTCGTTTTCTCACATAAACTTGATCGTAAATCACTCTAATCCACGATAGGTTACAGTACCTGCAATTTGGGGAGGTTAGGTTAGGTTACGTTGGTTAGGTTAGGTTAGGTTAGGTTAGGTTAGGCTCAAATTTAACCAGGAGACTCCAAATTTCGTTTTCTCACATAAACTTGATCGTAAATCACTCTAATCCACGATAGGTTACAGTACCTGCAATTTGGGGAGGTTAGGTTAGGTTACGTTGGTTAGGTTAGGTTAGGTTAGGTTAGGTTAGGTTAGGTTAGGCTCAAATTTAACCAGGAGACTCCAAATTTCGTTTTCTCACATAAACTTGATCGTAAATCACTCTAATCCACGATAGGTTACAGTACCTGCAATTTGGGGAGGTTAGGTTAGGTTACGTTGGTTAGGTTAGGTTAGGTTAGGTTAGGTTAGGTTAGGCTCAAATTTAACCAGGAGACTCCAAATTTCGTTTTCTCACATAAACTTGATCGTAAATCACTCTAATCCACGATAGGTTACAGTACCTGCAATTTGGGGAGGTTAGGTTAGGTTACGTTGGTTAGGTTAGGTTAGGTTAGGTTAGGCTCAAATTTAACCAGGAGACTCCAAATTTCGTTTTCTCACATAAACTTGATCGTAAATCACTCTAATCCACGATAGGTTACAGTACCTGCAATTTGGGGAGGTTAGGTTAGGTTACGTTGGTTAGGTTAGGTTAGGTTAGGTTAGGTTAGGTTAGGCTCAAATTTAACCAGGAGACTCCAAATTTCGTTTTTTCACATAAACTTGATCGTAAATCACTCTAATCCACGATAGGTTACAGTACCTGCAATTTGGGGAGGTTAGGTTAGGTTACGGATTTAAGGTTAGGTTAGGTTAGGTTAGGTTAGGTTAGGTTAGGTTAGGCTCAAATTTAACCAGGAGACTCCAAATTTCGTTTTCTCACATAAACTTGATCGTAAATCACTCTAATCCACGATAGGTTACAGTACCTGCAATTTGGGGAGGTTAGGTTAGGTTACGTTGGTTAGGTTAGGTTAGGTTAGGTTAGGTTAGGTTAGGCTCAAATTTAACCAGGAGACTCCAAATTTCGTTTTCTCACATAAACTTGATCGTAAATCACTCTAATCCACGATAGGTTACAGTACCTGCAATTTGGGGAGGTTAGGTTAGGTTACGTTGGTTAGGTTAGGTTAGGTTAGGTTAGGTTAGGTTAGGCTCAAATTTAACCAGGAGACTCCAAATTTCGTTTTCTCACATAAACTTGATCGTAAATCACTCTAATCCACGATAGGTTACAGTACCTGCAATTTGGGGAGGTTAGGTTAGGTTATGTTGGTTAGGTTAGGTTAGGTTAGGTTAGGTTAGGTTAGGTTAGGTTAGGCTCAAATTTAACCAGGAGACTCCAAATTTCGTTTTCTCACATAAACTTGATCGTAAATCACTCTAATCCACGATAGGTTACAGTACCTGCAATTTGGGGAGGTTAGGTTAGGTTACGTTGGTTAGGTTAGGTTAGGTTAGGTTAGGTTAGGTTAGGCTCAAATTTAACCAGGAGACTCCAAATTTCGTTTTCTCACATAAACTTGATCGTAAATCACTCTAATCCACGATAGGTTACAGTACCTGCAATTTGGGGAGGTTAGGTTAGGTTACGTTGGTTAGGTTAGGTTAGGTTAGGTTAGGTTAGGTTCGGCTCAAATTTTACCAGGAGACTCCAAATTTCGTTTTCTCACATGAACTTGATCGTAAATCACTCTAATCCACGACAGGTTACAGTACCTGCAATTTGGGGAGGTTAGGTTAGGTTACGTTGGTTAGGTTAGGTTAGGTTAGGTTAGGTTAGGTTAGGCTCAAATTTAACCAGGAGACTCCAAATTTCGTTTTCTCACATAAACTTGATCGTAAATCACTCTAATCCACGATAGGTTACAGTACCTGCAATTTGGGGAGGTTAGGTTAGGTTACGTTGGTTAGGTTAGGTTAGGTTAGGTTAGGTTAGCTTAGACTCAAATTTATCCAGGAGACTCCAAATTTCGTTTTCTCACATAAACTTGATCGTAAATCACTCTAATCCACGATAGGTTACAGTACCTGCAATTTGGGGAGGTTAGGTTAGGTTACGTTGGTTAGGTTAGGTTAGGTTAGGTTAGGTTAGGTTAGGCTCAAATTTAACCAGGAGACTCCAAATTTCGTTTTCTCACATAAACTTGATCGTAAATCACTCTAATCCACGATAGGTTACAGTATCTGCAATTTGGGGAGGTTAGGTTAGGTTACGTTGGTTAGGTTAGGTTAGGTTAGGTTAGGTTAGGGTAGGCTCAAATTTAACCAGGAGGCTCCAAATTTCGTTTTCTCACATAAACTTGATCGTTAATCACTCTAATCCACGATAGGTTACAGTACCTGCAATTTGGGGAGGTTAGGTTAGGTTACGTTGGTTAGGTTAGGTTAGGTTAGGTTAGGTTAGGTTAGGCTCAAATTTAACCAGGAGACTCCAAATTTCGTTTTCTCACATAAACTTGATCGTAAATCACTTTAATCCACGATAGGTTACAGTACCTGCAATTTGGGGAGGTTAGGTTAGGTTACGTTGGTTAGGTCAGGTTAGGTTATGTTAGATTAGGTTAGGCTCAAATTTAACCAGGAGACTCCAAATTTCGTTTTCTCACATAAACTTGATCGTAAATCACTCTAATCCACGATAGGTTACAGTACCTGCAATTTGGGGAGGTTAGGTTAGGTTACGTTGGTTAGGTTAGGTTAGGTTAGGTTAGGTTAGGTTAGGCTCAAATTTAACCAGGAGACTCCAAATTTCGTTTTCTCACATAAACTTGATCGTAAATCACTCTAATCCACGATAGGTTAAAGTACCTGCAATTTGGGGAGGTTAGGTTAGGTTACGTTGGTTAGGTTAGGTTAGGTTAGGTTAGGTTAGGTTAGGCTCAAATTTAACCAGGAGACTCCAAATTTCGTTTTCTCACATAAACTTGATCGTAAATCACTCTAATCCACGATAGGTTACAGTACCTGCAATTTGGGGAGGTTAGGTTAGGTTACGTTGGTTAGGTTAGGTTAGGTTAGGTTAGGTTAGGTTAGGCTCAAATTTAACCAGGAGACTCCAAATTTCGTTTTCTCACATATACTTGATCGTAAATCACTCTAATCCACGATAGGTTACAGTACCTGCAATTTGGGGGAGGTTAGGTTAGGTTACGTTGGTTAGGTTTGGTTCGGTTAGGTTAGGTTAGGTTAGGTTAGGCTCAAATTTAACCAGGAGACTCCAAATTTCGTTTTCTCACATAAACTTGATCGTAAATCACTCTAATCCACGATAGGTTACAGTACCTGCAATTTGGGGAGGTTAGGTTAGGTTACGTTGGTTAGGTTAGGTTAGGTTAGGTTAGGTTAGGTTAGGCTCAAATTTAACCAGGAGACTCCAAATTTCGTTTTCTCACATAAACTTGATCGTAAATCACTCTAATCCACGATAGGTTACAGTACCTGCAATTTGAGGGAGGTTAGGTTAGGTTACGTTGGTTAGGTTCAGTTCGGTTAGGTTAGGTTAGGTTAGGTTAGGTTAGGCTCAAATTTAACCAGGAGACTCCAAATTTCGTTTTCTCACATAAACTTGATCGTAAATCACTTTAATCCACGATAGGTTACAGTACCTGCAATTTGGGGAGGTTAGGTTAGGTTACGTTGGTTAGGTTAGGTTAGGTTAGGTTAGGTTAGGTTAGGCTCAAATTTAACCAGGAGACTCCAAATTTCGTTTTCTCACATAAACTTGATCGTAAATCACTCTAATCCACGATAGGTTACAGTACCTGCAATTTGGGGAGGTTAGGTTAGGTTACGTTGGTTAGGTTAGGTTAGGTTAGGTTAGGTTAGGTTAGGTTCAAATTTAACCAGGAGACTCCAAATTTCGTTTTCTCACATAAACTTGATCGTAAATCACTCTAATCCACGATAGGTTACAGTACCTGCAATTTGGGGAGGTTAGGTTAGGTTACGTTGGTTAGGTTAGGTTAGGTTAGGTTAGGTTAGGCTCAAATTTAACCAGGAGACTCCAAATTTCGTTTTCTCACATAAACTTGATCGTAAATCACTCTAATCCACGATAGGTTACAGTACCTGCAATTTGGGGAGGTTAGGTTAGGTTACGTTAGGTTAGGTTAGGTTAGGTTAGGTTAGGCTCAAATTTAACCAGGAGACTCCAAATTTCGTTTTCTCACATAAACTTGATCGTAAATCACTCTAATCCACGATAGGTTACAGTACCTGCAATTTGGGGAGGTTAGGTTAGATTACGTTGGTTAGGTTAGGTTAGGTTAGGTTAGGTTAGGTTAGGCTCAAATTTAACCAGGAGACTCCAAATTTCGTTTTCTCACATAAACTTGATCGTAAATCACTCTAATCCACGATAGGTTACAGTACATGCAATTTGGGGAGGTTAGGTTAGGTTACGTTGGTTAGGTTAGGTTAGGTTAGGTTAGGTTAGGTTAGGCTCAAATTTAACCAGGAGACTCCAAATTTCGTTTTCTCACATAAACTTGATCGTAAATCACTCTAATCCACGATAGGTTACAGTACCTGCAATTTGGGGAGGTTAGGTTAGGTTACGTTGGTTAGGTTAGGTTATGTTAGGTTAGGTTAGGTTCGGCTCAAATTTAACCAGGAGACTCCAAATTTCGTTTTCTCACATAAACTTGATCGTAAATCACTCTAATCCACGATAGGTTACAGTACCTGCAATTTGGGGAGGTTAGGTTAGGTTACGTTGGTTAGGTTAGGTTAGGTTAGGTTAGGTTAGGTTAGGCTCAAATTTAACCAGGAGACTCCAAATTTCGTTTTCTCACATAAACTTGATCGTAAATCACTCTAATCCACGATAGGTTACAGTAACTGCAATTTCGGGAGGTTAGGTTAGGGTACGTTGGTTGGTTAGGTTAGGTTAGGTTAGGTTAGGTTAGGCTCAAATTTAACCAGGAGACTCCAAATTTCGTTTTCTCACATAAACTTGATCGTAAATCATTCTAATCCACGATAGGTTACAGTACCTGCAATTTGGGGAGGTAAGGTTAGGTTACGTTGGTTAGGTTCGGTTCGGTTCGGTTAGGTTAGGTTAGGTTAGGTTAGGCTCAAATTTAACCAGGAGACTCCAAATTTCGTTTTCTCACATAAACTTGATCGTAAATCACTCTAATCCACGATAGGTTACAGTACCTGCAATTTGGGGAGGTTAGGTTAGGTTACGTTGGTTAGGTTAGGTTAGGTTAGGTTAGGTTAGGTTAGGTTCAAATTTAACCAGGAGACTCCAAATTTCGTTTTCTCACATAAACTTGATCGTAAATCACTCTAATCCACGATAGGTTACAGTACCTGCAATTTGGGGAAGGTTAGGTTAGGTTACGTTGGTTAGGTTTGGTTCGGTTAGGTTAGGTTAGGTTAGGTTAGGTTAGGCTCATATTTAACCAGGAGACTCCAAATTTCGTTTTCTCACATAAACTTGATCGTAAATCACTCTAATCCACGATAGGTTACAGTACCTGCAATTTGGGGAGGTTAGGTTAGGTTACGTTGGTTAGGTTAGGTTAGGTTAGGTTAGGTTAGGTTAGGCTCAAATTTAACCAGGAGACTCCAAATTTCGTTTTCTCACATAAACTTGATCGTAAATCACTCTAATCCACGATAGGTTACAGTAACTGCAATTTCGGGAGGTTAGGTTAGGGTACGTTGGTTAGGTTAGGTTAGGTTAGGTTAGGTTAGGTTAGGCTCAAATTTAACCAGGAGACTCCAAATTTCGTTTTCTCACATAAACTTGATCGTAAATCACTCTAATCCACGATAGGTTACAGTACCTGCAATTTGGGGAGGTTAGGTTAGGTTACGTTGGTTAGGTTAGGTTAGGTTAGGTTAGGTTAGGTTAGTCTCAAATTTAACCAGGAGACTCCAAATTTCGTTTTCTCACATAAACTTGATCGTAATTCACTCTAATCCACGATAGGTTACAGTATCTGCAATTTGGGGAGGTTAGGTTAGGTTACGTTGGTTAGGTTAGGTTAGGTTAGGTTAGGTTAGGTTAGGCTCAAATTTAACCAGGAGGCTCCAAATTTCGTTTTCTCACATAAACTTGATCGTTAATCACTCTAATCCACGATAGGTTACAGTACCTGCAATTTGGGGAGGTTAGGTTAGGTTACGTTGGTTAGGTTAGGTTAGGTTAGGTTAGGTTAGGTTAGGCTCAAATTTAACCAGGAGACTCCAAATTTCGTTTTCTCACATAAACTTGATCGTAAATCACTCTAATCCACGATAGGATACAGTACCTGCAATTTGGGGGAGGTTAGGTTAGGTTACGTTGGTTAGGTTCGGTTCGGTTAGGTTAGGTTAGGTTAGGTTAGGTTAGGCTCAAATTTAATCAGGAGACTTCAAATTTCGTTTTCTCACATAAACTTGATCGTAAATCACTTTAATCCACGATAGGTTACAGTACCTGCAATTTGGGGAGGTTAGGTTAGGTTACGTTGGTTAGGTCAGGTTAGGTTAGGTTAGGTTAGGTTAGGCTCAAATTTAACCAGGAGACTCCAAATTTCGTTTTCTCACATAAACTTGATCGTAAATCACTCTAATCCACGATAAGTTACAGTACCTGCAATTTGGGGAGGTTAGGTTAGGTTACGTTGGTTAGGTTAGGTTAGGTTAGGTTAGGTTAGGTTAGGCTCAAATTTAACCAGGAGACTCCAAATTTCGTTTTCTCACATAAACTTGATCGTAAATCACTCTAATCCACGATAGGTTACAGTACCTGCAATTTGGGGAGGTTAGGTTAGGTTACGTTGGTTAGGTTAGGTTAGGATAGGTTAGGTTAGGCTCAAATTTAACCAGGAGACTCCAAATTTCGTTTTCTCACATAAACTTGATCGTAAATCACTCTAATCCACGATAGGTTACAGTACCTGCAATTTGAGGAGGTTAGGTTAGGTTACGTTGGTTAGGTTAGGTTAGGTTAGGCTCATATTTAACCAGGAGACTCCAAATTTCGTTTTCTCACATAAACTTGATCGTAAATCACTCTAATCCACGATAGGTTACAGTACCTGCAATTTGGGGGAGGTTAGGTTAGGTTACGTTGTTAGGTTTGGTTCGGTTCGGTTAGGTTAGGTTAGGTTATGTTAGGCTCATATTTAACCAGGAGACTCCAAATTTCGTTTTCTCACATAAACTTGATCGTAAATCACTCTAATCCACGATAGGTTACAGTACCTGCAATTTGGGGAGGTTAGGTTAGGTTACGTTGGTTAGGTTAGGTTAGGTTAGGTTAGGTTAGGTTAGGCTCAAATTTAACCAGGAGACTCCAAATTTCGTTTTCTCACATAAACTTGATCGTAAATCACTCTAATCCACGATAGGTTACAGTACCTGCAATTTGGGGAGGTTAGGTTAGGTTACGTTGGTTAGGTTCGGTTCTGTTAGGTTAGGTTAGGTTAGGTTAGGTTAGGCTCAAATTTAACCAGGAGACTCCAAATTTCGTTTTCTCACATAAACTTGATCGTAAATCACTCTAATCCACGATAGGTTACAGTACCTGCAATTTGGGGAGGTTAGGTTAGGTTACGTTGGTTAGGTTCGGTTAGGTTAGGTTAGGTTAGGTTAGGCTCAAATTTAACCAGGAGACTCCAAATTTCGTTTTCTCACATAAACTTGATCGTAAATCACTCTAATCCACGATAGGTTACAGTACCTGCAATTTGGGGGAGGTTAGGTTAGGTTACGTTGGTTAGGTTTGGTTCGGTTAGGTTAGGTTAGGTTAGGTTAGGCTCAAATTTAACCAGGAGACTCCAAATTTCGTTTTCTCACATAAACTTGATCGTAAATCACTCTAATCCACGATAGGTTACAGTACCTGCAATTTGGGGAGGTTAGGTTATGTTACGTTGGTTAGGTTAGGTTAGGTTAGGTTAGTTTAGGTTAGGCTCAAATTTAACCAGGAGACTCCAAATTTCGTTTTCTCACATAAACTTGATCGTAAATCACTCTAATCCACGATAGGTTACAGTACCTGCAATTTGGGGAGGTTAGGTTAGGTTACGTTGGTTAGGTTAGGTTAGGTTAGGTTAGGTTAGGTTAGGCTCAAATTTAACCAGGAGACTCCAAATTTCGTTTTCTCACATAAACTTGATCGTAAATCACTCTAATCCACGATAGGTTACAGTACCTGCAATTTGGGGAGGTTAGGTTAGGTTACGTTGGTTAGGTTCGGTTAGGTTAGGTTAGGTTAGGTTAGGCTCAAATTTAACCAGGAGACTCCAAATTTCGTTTTCTCACATAAACTTGATCGTAAATCTCTCTAATCCACGATAGGTTACAGTACCTGCAATTTGGGGAGGTTAGGTTAGGTTACGTTGGTTAGGTTAGGTTAGGTTAGGTTAGGTTAGGTTAGGCTCAAATTTAACATGGACACTCCAAATTTCGTTTTCTCACATAAACTTGATCGTAAATCACTCTAATCCACGATAGGTTACAGTACCTGCAATTTGGGGAGGATAGGTTAGGTTACGTTGGTTAGGTTAGGTTTAGGTTAGGTTAGGTTAGGTTAGGCTCAAATTTAACCAGGAGACTCCAAATTTCGTTTTCTCACATAAACTTGATCGTAAATCACTCTAATCCACGATAGGTTACAGTACCTGCAATTTGGGGAGGTTAGGTTAGGTTACGTTGGTTAGGTTAGGTTAGGTTAGGTTAGGATAGGTTAGGTTAGGCTCAAATTTAACCAGGAGACTCCAAATTTCGTTTTCTCACATAAACTTGATCGTAAATCACTCTAATCCACGATAGGTTACAGTACCTGCAATTTGGGGAGGTTATGTTAGGTTACGTTGGTTAGGTTAGGTTAGGTTAGGTTAGGTTAGGTTAGGCTCAAATTTAACCAGGAGACTCCAAATTTCGTTTTCACACATAAACTTGATCGTAAATCACTCTAATCCACGATAGGTTACAGTACCTGCAATTTGGGGAGGTTAGGTTAGGTTACGTTGGTTAGGTTAGGTTAGGATAGGTTAGGTTAGGCTCAAATTTAACCAGGAGACTCCAAATTTCGTTTTCTCACATAAACTTGATCGTAAATCACTCTAATCCACGATAGGTTACAGTACCTGCAATTTGGGGAGGTTAGGTTAGGTTACGTTAGGTTAGGTTAGGTTAGGTTAGGTTAGGCTCAAATTTAACCAGGAGACTCCAAATTTCGTTTTCTCACATAAACTTGATCGTAAATCACTCTAATCCACGATAGGTTACAGTACCTGCAATTTGGGGAGGTTAGGTTAGGTTACGTTGGTTAGGTTCGGTTCGGTTAGGTTAGGTTAGGTTAGGTTAGGCTCAAATTTAACCAGGAGACTCCAAATTTCGTTTTCTCACATAAACTTGATCGTAAATCACTCTAATCCACGATAGGTTACAGTACCTGCAATTTGGGGAGGTTAGGTTAGGTTACGTTGGTTAGGTTAGGTTAGGTTAGGTTAGGTTAGGTTAGGCTCAAATTTAACCAGGAGACTCCAAATTTCGTTTTCTCACATAAACTTGATCGTAAATCACTCTAATCCACGATAGGTTACAGTACCTGCAATTTGGGGAGGTTAGGTTAGGTTACGTTGGTTAGGTTAGGTTAGGTTAGGTTAGGTTAGGTTAGGCTCAAATTTAACCAGGAGACTCCAAATTTCGTTTTCTCACATAAACTTGATCGTAAATCACTCTAATCCACGATAGGTTACAGTACCTGCAATTTGGGGAGGTTAGGTTAGGTTACGTTGGTTAGGTTAGGTTAGGATAGGTTAGGTTAGGCTCAAATTTAACCAGGAGACTCCAAATTTCGTTTTCTCACATAAACTTGATCGTAAATCACTCTAATCCACGATAGGTTACAGTACCTGCAATTTGGGGAGGTTAGGTTAGGTTACGTTGGTTAGGTTAGGTTAGGTTAGGTTAGGTTAGGTTAGGCTCAAATTTAACCAGGAGACTCCAAATTTCGTTTTCTCACATAAACTTGATCGTAAATCACTCTAATCCACGATAGGTTACAGTACCTGCAATTTGGGGAGGTTAGGTTAGGTTACGTTGGTTAGGTTAGGTTAGGTTAGGTTAGGTTAGGTTAGGCTCAAATTTAACCAGGAGACTCCAAATTTCGTTTTCTCACATAAACTTGATCGTAAATCACTCTAATCCACGATAGGTTACAGTACCTGCAATTTGGGGAGGTTAGGTTAGGTTACGTTGGTTAGGTTAGGTTAGGTTAGGTTAGGCTCAAATTTAACCAGGAGACTCCAAATTTCGTTTTCTCACATAAACTTGATCGTAAATCACTCTAATCCACGATAGGTTACAGTACCTGCAATTTGGGGGAGGTTAGGTTAGGTTACGTTGGTTAGGTTTGGTTCGGTTAGGTTAGGTTAGGTTAGGTTAGGTTAGGCTCAAATTTAACCAGGAGACTCCAAATTTCGTTTTCTCACATAAACTTGATCGTAAATCACTCTAATCCACGATAGGTTACAGTACCTGCAATTTGGGGAGGTTAGGTTAGGTTACGTTGGTTAGGTTAGGTTAGGTTAGGTTAGGTTAGGTTAGGCTCAAATTTAACCAGGAGACTCCAAATTTCGTTTTCTCACATAAACTTGATCGTAAATCACTCTAATCCACGATAGGTTACAGTACCTGCAATTTGGGGAGGTTAGGTTAGGTTACGTTGGTTAGGTTAGGTTAGGTTAGGTTAGGTTAGGTTAGGCTCAAATTTAACCAGGAGACTCCAAATTTCGTTTTCTCACATAAACTTGATCGTAAATCACTCTAATCCACGATAGGTTACAGTACCTGCAATTTGGGGAGGTTAGGTTAGGTTACGTTTGTTAGGTTTGGTTAGGTTAGGTTAGGTTAGGTTAGGTTAGGCTCAAATTTAACCAGGAGACTCCAAATTTCGTTTTCTCACATAAACTTGATCGTAAATCACTCTAATCCACGATAGGTTACAGTACCTGCAATTTGGGGAGGTTAGGTTAGGTTACGTTGGTTAGGTTAGGTTAGGTTAGGTTAGGTTAGGTTAGGCTCAAATTTAACCAGGAGACTCCAAATTTCGTTTTCTCACATAAACTTGATCGTAAATCACTCTAATCCACGATAGGTTACAGTACCTGCAATTTAGGGAGGTTAGGTTAGGTTACGTTGGTTAGGTTAGGTTAGGTTAGGTTAGGTTAGGTTAGGCTCAAATTTAACCAGGAGACTCCAAATTTCGTTTTCTCACATAAACTTGATCGTAAATCACTCTAATCCACGATAGGTTACAGTACCTGCAATTTGGGGAGGTTAGGTTAGGTTACGTTGGTTAGGTTAGGTTAGGTTAGGTTAGGTTAGGTTAGGCTCAAATTTAACCAGGAGACTCCAAATTTCGTTTTCTCACATAAACTTGATCGTAAATCACTCTAATCCACGATAGGTTACAGTACCTGCAATTTGGGGAGGTTAGGTTAGGTTACGTTGGTTAGGTTAGGTTAGGTTAGGTTAGGTTAGGTTAGGCTCAAATTTAACCAGGAGACTCCAAATTTCGTTTTCTCACATAAACTTGATCGTAAATCACTCTAATCCACGATAGGTTACAGTACCTGCAATTTGGGGAGGTTAGGTTAGGTTACGTTGGTTAGGTTAGGTTAGGTTAGGTTAGGTTAGGTTAGGCTCATATTTAACCAGGAGACTCCAAATTTCGTTTTCTCACATAAACTTGATCGTAAATCACTCTAATCCACGATAGGTTACAGTACCTGCAATTTGGGGAGGTTAGGTTAGGTTACGTTGGTTAGGTTAGGTTAGGTTAGGTTAGGTTAGGTTAGGCTCAAATTTAACCAGGAGACTCCAAATTTCGTTTTCTCACATAAACTTGATCGTAAATCACTCTAATCCACGATAGGTTACAGTACCTGCAATTTGGGGAGGTTAGGTTAGGTTACGTTGGTTAGGTTAGGTTAGGTTAGGTTAGGTTAGGTTAGGCTCAAATTTAACCAGGAGACTCCAAATTTCGTTTTCTCACATAAACTTGATCGTAAATCACTCTAATCCACGATAGGTTACAGTACCTGCAATTTGGGGAGGTTAGGTTAGGTTACGTTGGTTAGGTTAGGTTAGGTTAGGTTAGGTTAGGTTAGGCTCAAATTTAACCAGGAGACTCCAAATTTCGTTTTCTCACATAAACTTGATCGTAAATCACTCTAATCCACGATAGGTTACAGTACCTGCAATTTGGGGAGGTTAGGTTAGGTTACGTTGGTTAGGTTAGGTTAGGTTAGGTTAGGTTAGGTTAGGCTCAAATTTAACCAGGAGACTCCAAATTTCGTTTTCTCACATAAACTTGATCGTAAATCACTCTAATCCACGATAGGTTACAGTACCTGCAATTTGGGGAGGTTAGGTTAGGTTACGTTGGTTAGGTTAGGTTAGGTTAGGTTAGGTTAGGTTAGGCTCAAATTTAACCAGGAGACTCCAAATTTCGTTTTCTCACATAAACTTGATCGTAAATCACTCTAATCCACGATAGGTTACAGTACCTGCAATTTGGGGAGGTTAGGTTAGGTTACGTTGGTTAGGTTAGGTTAGGTTAGGTTAGGTTAGGTTAGGCTCAAATTTAACCAGGAGACTCCAAATTTCGTTTTCTCACATAAACTTGATCGTAAATCACTCTAATCCACGATAGGTTACAGTACCTGCAATTTGGGGAGGTTAGGTTAGGTTACGTTGGTTAGGTTAGGTTAGGTTAGGTTAGGTTAGGTTAGGCTCAAATTTAACCAGGAGACTCCAAATTTCGTTTTCTCACATAAACTTGATCGTAAATCACTCTAATCCACGATAGGTTACAGTACCTGCAATTTGGGGAGGTTAGGTTAGGTTACGTTGGTTAGGTTAGGTTAGGTTAGGTTAGGTTAGGTTAGGCTCAAATTTAACCAGGAGACTCCAAATTTCGTTTTCTCACATAAACTTGATCGTAAATCACTCTAATCCACGATAGGTTACAGTACCTGCAATTTGGGGAGGTTAGGTTAGGTTACGTTGGTTAGGTTAGGTTAGGTTAGGTTAGGTTAGGTTAGGCTCAAATTTAACCAGGAGACTCCAAATTTCGTTTTCTCACATAAACTTGATCGTAAATCACTCTAATCCACGATAGGTTACAGTACCTGCAATTTGGGGAGGTTAGGTTAGGTTACGTTGGTTAGGTTAGGTTAGGTTAGGTTAGGTTAGGTTAGGCTCAAATTTAACCAGGAGACTCCAAATTTCGTTTTCTCACATAAACTTGATCGTAAATCACTCTAATCCACGATAGGTTACAGTACCTGCAATTTGGGGAGGTTAGGTTAGGTTACGTTGGTTAGGTTAGGTTAGGTTAGGCTCAAATTTAACCAGGAGACTCCAAATTTCGTTTTCTCACATAAACTTGATCGTAAATCACTCTAATCCACGATAGGTTACAGTACCTGCAATTTGGGGAGGTTAGGTTAGGTTACGTTGGTTAGGTTAGGTTAGGTTAGGTTAGGTTAGGCTCAAATTTAACCAGGAGACTCCAAATTTCGTTTTCTCACATAAACTTGATCGTAAATCACTCTAATCCACGATAGGTTACAGTACCTGCAATTTGGGGAGGTTAGGTTAGGTTACGTTGGTTAGGTTAGGTTAGGTTAGGTTAGGTTAGGTTAGGCTCAAATTTAACCAGGAGACTCCAAATTTCGTTTTCTCACATAAACTTGATCGTAAATCACTCTAATCCACGATAGGTTACAGTACCTGCAATTTGGGGAGGTTAGGTTAGGTTACGTTGGTTAGGTTAGGTTAGGTTAGGTTAGGTTAGGTTAGGCTCAAATTTAACCAGGAGACTCCAAATTTCGTTTTCTCACATAAACTTGATCGTAAATCACTCTAATCCACGATAGGTTACAGTACCTGCAATTTGGGGAGGTTAGGTTAGGTTACGTTGGTTAGGTTAGGTTAGGTTAGGTTAGGTTAGGTTAGGCTCAAATTTAACCAGGAGACTCCAAATTTCGTTTTCTCACATAAACTTGATCGTAAATCACTCTAATCCACGATAGGTTACAGTACCTGCAATTTGGGGAGGTTAGGTTAGGTTACGTTGGTTAGGTTAGGTTAGGTTAGGTTAGGCTCAAATTTAACCAGGAGACTCCAAATTTCGTTTTCTCACATAAACTTGATCGTAAATCACTCTAATCCACGATAGGTTACAGTACCTGCAATTTGGGGAGGTTAGGTTAGGTTACGTTGGTTAGGATAGGTTAGGTTAGGTTAGGTTAGGTTAGGCTCAAATTTAACCAGGAGACTCCAAATTTCGTTTTCTCACATAAACTTGATCGTAAATCACTCTAATCCACGATAGGTTACAGTACCTGCAATTTGGGGAGGTTAGGTTAGGTTACGTTGGTTAGGTTAGGTTAGGTTAGGTTAGGTTATTTTAGGCTCAAATTTAACCAGGAGACTCCAAATTTCGTTTTCTCACATAAACTTGATCGTAAATCACTCTAATCCACGATAGGTTACAGTACCTGCAATTTGGGGAGGTTAGGTTAGGTTACGTTGGTTAGGTTAGGTTAGGTTAGGTTAGGTTAGGTTAGGTTAGGCTCAAATTTAACCAGGAGACTCCAAATTTCGTTTTCTCACATAAACTTGATCGTAAATCACTCTAATCCACGATAGGTTACAGTACCTGCAATTTGGGGAGGTTAGGTTAGGTTACGTTGGTTAGGTTAGGTTAGGTTAGGTTAGGTTAGGTTAGGCTCAAATTTAACCAGGAGACTCCAAATTTCGTTTTCTCACATAAACTTGATCGTAAATCACTCTAATCCACGATAGGTTACAGTACCTGCAATTTGGGGAGGTTAGGTTAGGTTACGTTGGTTAGGTTAGGTTAGGTTAGGTTAGGTTAGGTTAGGCTCAAATTTAACCAGGAGACTCCAAATTTCGTTTTCTCACATAAACTTGATCGTAAATCACTCTAATCCACGATAGGTTACAGTACCTGCAATTTGGGGAGGTTAGGTTAGGTTACGTTGGTTAGGTTAGGTTAGGTTAGGTTAGGTTAGGTTAGGTTAGGCTCAAATTTAACCAGGAGACTCCAAATTTCGTTTTCTCACATAAACTTGATCGTAAATCACTCTAATCCACGATAGGTTACAGTACCTGCAATTTGGGGAGGTTAGGTTAGGTTACGTTGGTTAGGTTAGGTTAGGTTAGGTTAGGTTAGGTTAGGCTCAAATTTAACCAGGAGACTCCAAATTTCGTTTTCTCACATAAACTTGATCGTAAATCACTCTAATCCACGATAGGTTACAGTACCTGCAATTTGGGGAGGTTAGGTTAGGTTACGTTGGTTAGGTTAGGTTAGGTTAGGTTAGGTTAGGTTAGGTTAGGCTCAAATTTAACCAGGAGACTCCAAATTTCGTTTTCTCACATAAACTTGATCGTAAATCACTCTAATCCACGATAGGTTACAGTACCTGCAATTTGGGGAGGTTAGGTTAGGTTACGTTGGTTAGGTTAGGTTAGGTTAGGTTAGGTTAGGTTAGGCTCAAATTTAACCAGGAGACTCCAAATTTCGTTTTCTCACATAAACTTGATCGTAAATCACTCTAATCCACGATAGGTTACAGTACCTGCAATTTGGGGAGGTTAGGTTAGGTTACGTTGGTTAGGTTAGGTTAGGTTAGGTTAGGTTAGGCTCAAATTTAACCAGGAGACTCCAAATTTCGTTTTCTCACATAAACTTGATCGTAAATCACTCTAATCCACGATAGGTTACAGTACCTGCAATTTGGGGAGGTTAGGTTAGGTTACGTTGGTTAGGTTAGGTTAGGTTAGGTTAGGTTAGGTTAGGCTCAAATTTAACCAGGAGACTCCAAATTTCGTTTTCTCACATAAACTTGATCGTAAATCACTCTAATCCACGATAGGTTACAGTACCTGCAATTTGGGGAGGTTAGGTTAGGTTACGTTGGTTAGGTTAGGTTAGGTTAGGTTAGGTTAGGTTAGGCTCAAATTTAACCAGGAGACTCCAAATTTCGTTTTCTCACATAAACTTGATCGTAAATCACTCTAATCCACGATAGGTTACAGTACCTGCAATTTGGGGAGGTTAGGTTAGGTTACGTTGGTTAGGTTAGGTTAGGTTAGGTTAGGTTAGGTTAGGCTCAAATTTAACCAGGAGACTCCAAATTTCGTTTTCTCACATAAACTTGATCGTAAATCACTCTAATCCACGATAGGTTACAGTACCTGCAATTTGGGGAGGTTAGGTTAGGTTACGTTGGTTAGGTTAGGTTAGGTTAGGTTAGGTTAGGTTAGGTTAGGTTAGGCTCAAATTTAACCAGGAGACTCCAAATTTCGTTTTCTCACATAAACTTGATCGTAAATCACTCTAATCCACGATAGGTTACAGTACCTGCAATTTGGGGAGGTTAGGTTAGGTTACGTTGGTTAGGTTAGGTTAGGTTAGGTTAGGTTAGGCTCAAATTTAACCAGGAGACTCCAAATTTCGTTTTCTCACATAAACTTGATCGTAAATCACTCTAATCCACGATAGGTTACAGTACCTGCAATTTGGGGAGGTTAGGTTAGGTTAGGTTAGGTTAGGTTAGGTTAGGTTAGGTTAGGTTAGGTTAGGTTAGGTTAGGCTCAAATTTAACCAGGAGACTCCAAATTTCGTTTTCTCACATAAACTTGATCGTAAATCACTCTAATCCACGATAGGTTACAGTACCTGCAATTTGGGGAGGTTAGGTTAGGTTACGTTAGGTTAGGTTAGGTTAGGTTAGGTTAGGTTAGGTTAGGTTAGGTTAGGCTCAAATTTAACCAGGAGACTCCAAATTTCGTTTTCTCACATAAACTTGATCGTAAATCACTCTAATCCACGATAGGTTACAGTACCTGCAATTTGGGGAGGTTAGGTTAGGTTACGTTGGTTAGGTTAGGTTATGTTAGGTTAGGTTAGGTTAGGTTAGGTTAGGCTCAAATTTAACCAGGAGACTCCAAATTTCGTTTTCTCACATAAACTTGATCGTAAATCACTCTAATCCACGATAGGTTACAGTACCTGCAATTTGGGGAGGTTAGGTTAGGTTACGTTGGTTAGGTTAGGTTAGGTTAGGTTAGGTTAGGTTAGGCTCAAATTTAACCAGGAGACTCCAAATTTCGTTTTCTCACATAAACTTGATCGTAAATCACTCTAATCCACGATAGGTTACAGTACCTGCAATTTGGGGAGGTTAGGTTAGGTTACGTTGGTTAGGTTAGGTTACGTTAGGTTAGGTTAGGTTAGGCTCAAATTTAACCAGGAGACTCCAAATTTCGTTTTCTCACATAAACTTGATCGTAAATCACTCTAATCCACGATAGGTTACAGTACCTGCAATTTGGGGAGGTTAGGTTAGGTTACGTTGGTTAGGTTAGGTTAGGTTAGGTTAGGTTAGGTTAGGTTAGGTTAGGCTCAAATTTAACCAGGAGACTCCAAATTTCGTTTTCTCACATAAACTTGATCGTAAATCACTCTAATCCACGATAGGTTACAGTACCTGCAATTTGGGGAGGTTAGGTTAGGTTACGTTGGTTAGGTTAGGTTAGGTTAGGTTAGGTTAGGTTAGGCTCAAATTTAACCAGGAGACTCCAAATTTCGTTTTCTCACATAAACTTGATCGTAAATCACTCTAATCCACGATAGGTTACAGTACCTGCAATTTGGGGAGGTTAGGTTAGGTTACGTTGGTTAGGTTAGGTTAGGTTAGGTTAGGTTAGGTTAGGTTAGGTTAGGCTCAAATTTAACCAGGAGACTCCAAATTTCGTTTTCTCACATAAACTTGATCGTAAATCACTCTAATCCACGATAGGTTACAGTACCTGCAATTTGGGGAGGTTAGGTTAGGTTACGTTGGTTAGGTTAGGTTAGGTTAGGTTAGGTTAGGTTAGGCTCAAATTTAACCAGGAGACTCCAAATTTCGTTTTCTCACATAAACTTGATCGTAAATCACTCTAATCCACGATAGGTTACAGTACCTGCAATTTGGGGAGGTTAGGTTAGGTTACGTTGGTTAGGTTAGGTTAGGTTAGGTTAGGCTCAAATTTAACCAGGAGACTCCAAATTTCGTTTTCTCACATAAACTTGATCGTAAATCACTCTAATCCACGATAGGTTACAGTACCTGCAATTTGGGGAGGTTAGGTTAGGTTACGTTGGTTAGGTTAGGTTAGGTTAGGTTAGGTTAGGTTAGGCTCAAATTTAACCAGGAGACTCCAAATTTCGTTTTCTCACATAAACTTGATCGTAAATCACTCTAATCCACGATAGGTTACAGTACCTGCAATTTGGGGAGGTTAGGTTAGGTTACGTTGGTTAGGTTAGGTTAGGTTAGGTTAGGTTAGGTTAGGCTCAAATTTAACCAGGAGACTCCAAATTTCGTTTTCTCACATAAACTTGATCGTAAATCACTCTAATCCACGATAGGTTACAGTACCTGCAATTTGGGGAGGTTAGGTTAGGTTACGTTGGTTAGGTTAGGTTAGGTTAGGTTAGGTTAGGTTAGGCTCAAATTTAACCAGGAGACTCCAAATTTCGTTTTCTCACATAAACTTGATCGTAAATCACTCTAATCCACGATAGGTTACAGTACCTGCAATTTGGGGAGGTTAGGTTAGGTTACGTTGGTTAGGTTAGGTTAGGTTAGGTTAGGTTAGGTTAGGCTCAAATTTAACCAGGAGACTCCAAATTTCGTTTTCTCACATAAACTTGATCGTAAATCACTCTAATCCACGATAGGTTACAGTACCTGCAATTTGGGGAGGTTAGGTTAGGTTACGTTGGTTAGGTTAGGTTAGGTTAGGTTAGGTTAGGTTAGGCTCAAATTTAACCAGGAGACTCCAAATTTCGTTTTCTCACATAAACTTGATCGTAAATCACTCTAATCCACGATAGGTTACAGTACCTGCAATTTGGGGAGGTTAGGTTAGGTTACGTTGGTTAGGTTAGGTTAGGTTAGGTTAGGCTCAAATTTAACCAGGAGACTCCAAATTTCGTTTTCTCACATAAACTTGATCGTAAATCACTCTAATCCACGATAGGTTACAGTACCTGCAATTTGGGGAGGTTAGGTTAGGTTACGTTGGTTAGGTTAGGTTAGGTTAGGTTAGGTTAGGCTCAAATTTAACCAGGAGACTCCAAATTTCGTTTTCTCACATAAACTTGATCGTAAATCACTCTAATCCACGATAGGTTACAGTACCTGCAATTTGGGGAGGTTAGGTTAGGTTACGTTGGTTAGGTTAGGTTAGGTTAGGTTAGGTTAGGTTAGGTTAGGTTAGGCTCAAATTTAACCAGGAGACTCCAAATTTCGTTTTCTCACATAAACTTGATCGTAAATCACTCTAATCCACGATAGGTTACAGTACCTGCAATTTGGGGAGGTTAGGTTAGGTTACGTTGGTTAGGTTAGGTTAGGTTAGGTTAGGTTAGGTTAGGCTCAAATTTAACCAGGAGACTCCAAATTTCGTTTTCTCACATAAACTTGATCGTAAATCACTCTAATCCACGATAGGTTACAGTACCTGCAATTTGGGGAGGTTAGGTTAGGTTACGTTGGTTAGGTTAGGTTAGGTTAGGTTAGGTTAGGTTAGGTTAGGCTCAAATTTAACCAGGAGACTCCAAATTTCGTTTTCTCACATAAACTTGATCGTAAATCACTCTAATCCACGATAGGTTACAGTACCTGCAATTTGGGGAGGTTAGGTTAGGTTACGTTGGTTAGGTTAGGTTAGGTTAGGTTAGGTTAGGTTAGGCTCAAATTTAACCAGGAGACTCCAAATTTCGTTTTCTCACATAAACTTGATCGTAAATCACTCTAATCCACGATAGGTTACAGTACCTGCAATTTGGGGAGGTTAGGTTAGGTTACGTTGGTTAGGTTAGGTTAGGTTAGGTTAGGTTAGGCTCAAATTTAACCAGGAGACTCCAAATTTCGTTTTCTCACATAAACTTGATCGTAAATCACTCTAATCCACGATAGGTTACAGTACCTGCAATTTGGGGAGGTTAGGTTAGGTTACGTTGGTTAGGTTAGGTTAGGTTAGGCTCAAATTTAACCAGGAGACTCCAAATTTCGTTTTCTCACATAAACTTGATCGTAAATCACTCTAATCCACGATAGGTTACAGTACCTGCAATTTGGGGAGGTTAGGTTAGGTTACGTTGGTTAGGTTAGGTTAGGTTAGGTTAGGTTAGGCTCAAATTTAACCAGGAGACTCCAAATTTCGTTTTCTCACATAAACTTGATCGTAAATCACTCTAATCCACGATAGGTTACAGTACCTGCAATTTGGGGAGGTTAGGTTAGGTTACGTTGGTTAGGTTAGGTTAGGTTAGGTTAGGTTAGGTTAGGTTAGGTTAGGCTCAAATTTAACCAGGAGACTCCAAATTTCGTTTTCTCACATAAACTTGATCGTAAATCACTCTAATCCACGATAGGATACAGTACCTGCAATTTGGGGAGGTTAGGTTAGGTTACGTTGGTTAGGTTAGGTTAGGTTAGGTTAGGTTAGGTTAGGCTCAAATTTAACCAGGAGACTCCAAATTTCGTTTTCTCACATAAACTTGATCGTAAATCACTCTAATCCACGATAGGTTACAGTACCTGCAATTTGGGGAGGTTAGGTTAGGTTACGTTGGTTAGGTTAGGTTAGGTTAGGTTAGGTTAGGTTAGGCTCAAATTTAACCAGGAGACTCCAAATTTCGTTTTCTCACATAAACTTGATCGTAAATCACTCTAATCCACGATAGGTTACAGTACCTGCAATTTGGGGAGGTTAGGTTAGGTTACGTTAGGTTAGGTTAGGTTAGGTTAGGTTAGGTTAGGTTAGGTTAGGCTCAAATTTAACCAGGAGACTCCAAATTTCGTTTTCTCACATAAACTTGATCGTAAATCACTCTAATCCACGATAGGTTACAGTACCTGCAATTTGGGGAGGTTAGGTTAGGTTACGTTGGTTAGGTTAGGTTAGGTTAGGTTAGGTTAGGTTAGGTTAGGTTAGGCTCAAATTTAACCAGGAGACTCCAAATTTCGTTTTCTCACATAAACTTGATCGTAAATCACTCTAATCCACGATAGGTTACAGTACCTGCAATTTGGGGAGGTTAGGTTAGGTTACGTTGGTTAGGTTAGGTTAGGTTAGGTTAGGTTAGGTTAGGCTCAAATTTAACCAGGAGACTCCAAATTTCGTTTTCTCACATAAACTTGATCGTAAATCACTCTAATCCACGATAGGTTACAGTACCTGCAATTTGGGGAGGTTAGGTTAGGTTACGGTGGTTAGGTTAGGTTAGGTTAGGCTCAAATTTAACCAGGAGACTCCAAATTTCGTTTTCTCACATAAACTTGATCGTAAATCACTCTAATCCACGATAGGTTACAGTACCTGCAATTTGGGGAGGTTAGGTTAGGTTACGTTGGTTAGGTTAGGTTAGGTTAGGTTAGGTTAGGTTAGGCTCAAATTTAACCAGGAGACTCCAAATTTCGTTTTCTCACATAAACTTGATCGTAAATCACTCTAATCCACGATAGGTTACAGTACCTGCAATTTGGGGAGGTTAGGTTAGGTTACGTTGGTTAGGTTAGGTTAGGTTAGGTTAGGTTAGGTTAGGCTCAAATTTAACCAGGAGACTCCAAATTTCGTTTTCTCACATAAACTTGATCGTAAATCACTCTAATCCACGATAGGTTACAGTACCTGCAATTTGGGGAGGTTAGGTTAGGTTACGTTGGTTAGGTTAGGTTAGGTTAGGTTAGGTTAGGTTAGGTTAGGTTAGGCTCAAATTTAACCAGGAGACTCCAAATTTCGTTTTCTCACATAAACTTGATCGTAAATCACTCTAATCCACGATAGGTTACAGTACCTGCAATTTGGGGAGGTTAGGTTAGGTTACGTTGGTTAGGTTAGGTTAGGTTAGGTTAGGTTAGGTTAGGCTCAAATTTAACCAGGAGACTCCAAATTTCGTTTTCTCACATAAACTTGATCGTAAATCACTCTAATCCACGATAGGTTACAGTACCTGCAATTTGGGGAGGTTAGGTTAGGTTACGTTGGTTAGTTTAGGTTAGGTTAGGTTAGGTTAGGTTAGGTTAGGTTAGGCTCAAATTTAACCAGGAGACTCCAAATTTCGTTTTCTCACATAAACTTGATCGTAAATCACTCTAATCCACGATAGGTTACAGTACCTGCAATTTGGGGAGGTTAGGTTAGGTTACGTTGGTTAGGTTAGGTTAGGTTAGGTTAGGTTAGGCTCAAATTTAACCAGGAGACTCCAAATTTCGTTTTCTCACATAAACTTGATCGTAAATCACTCTAATCCACGATAGGTTACAGTACCTGCAATTTGGGGAGGTTAGGTTAGGTTACGTTGGTTAGGTTAGGTTAGGTTAGGTTAGGTTAGGTTAGGCTCAAATTTAACCAGGAGACTCCAAATTTCGTTTTCTCACATAAACTTGATCTTAAATCACTCTAATCCACGATAGGTTACAGTACCTGCAATTTGGGGAGGTTAGGTTAGGTTACGTTGGTTAGGTTAGGTTAGGTTAGGTTAGGTTAGGTTAGGCTCAAATTTAACCAGGAGACTCCAAATTTCGTTTTCTCACATAAACTTGATCGTAAATCACTCTAATCCACGATAGGTTACAGTACCTGCAATTTGGGGAGGTTAGGTTAGGTTACGTTGGTTAGGTTAGGTTAGGTTAGGTTAGGTTAGGCTCAAATTTAACCAGGAGACTCCAAATTTCGTTTTCTCACATAAACTTGATCGTAAATCACTCTAATCCACGATAGGTTACAGTACCTGCAATTTGGGGAGGTTAGGTTAGGTTACGTTGGTTAGGTTAGGTTAGGTTAGGTTAGGTCAGGTTAGGTTAGGTTAGGCTCAAATTTAACCAGGAGACTCCAAATTTCGTTTTCTCACATAAACTTGATCGTAAATCACTCTAATCCACGATAGGTTACAGTACCTGCAATTTGGGGAGGTTAGGTTAGGTTACGTTGGTTAGGTTAGGTTAGGTTAGGTT
Source organism: Penaeus vannamei (assembly GCF_042767895.1). Lineage (NCBI taxonomy): Eukaryota > Metazoa > Arthropoda > Malacostraca > Decapoda > Penaeidae > Penaeus > Penaeus vannamei. The sequence continues at coordinate 2,369,079 of NC_091592.1, read as the reverse complement.
AGGTTAGGTTAGGCTCAAATTTAACCAGGAGACTCCAAATTTCGTTTTCTCACATAAACTTGATCGTAAATCACTCTAATCCACGATAGGTTACAGTACCTGCAATTTGGGGAGGTTAGGTTAGGTTACGTTGGTTAGGTTAGGTTAGGTTATGTTAGGTTAGGTTAGGTTAGGTTAGGCTCAAATTTAACCAGGAGACTCCAAATTTCGTTTTCTCACATAAACTTGATCGTAAATCACTCTAATCCACGATAGGTTACAGTACCTGCAATTTGGGGAGGTTAGGTTAGGTTACGTTGGTTAGGTTAGGTTAGGTTAGGTTAGGTTAGGTTAGGCTCAAATTTAACCAGGAGACTCCAAATTTCGTTTTCTCACATAAACTTGATCGTAAATCACTCTAATCCACGATAGGTTACAGTACCTGCAATTTGGGGAGGTTAGGTTAGGTTACGTTGGTTAGGTTAGGTTAGGTTAGGTTAGGTTAGGCTCAAATTTAACCAGGAGACTCCAAATTTCGTTTTCTCACATAAACTTGATCGTAAATCACTCTAATCCACGATAGGTTACAGTACCTGCAATTTGGGGAGGTTAGGTTAGGTTACAGTGGTTAGGTTAGGTTAGGTTAGGTTAGGTTAGGTTAGGCTCAAATTTAACCAGGAGACTCCAAATTTCGATTTCTCACATAAACTTGATCGTAAATCACTCTAATCCACGATAGGTTACAGTACCTGCAATTTGGGGAGGTTAGGTTAGGTTACGTTGGTTAGGTTAGGTTAGGTTAGGTTAGGTTAGGCTCAAATTTAACCAGGAGACTCCAAATTTCGTTTTCTCACATAAACTTGATCGTAAATCACTCTAATCCACGATAGGTTACAGTACCTGCAATTTGGGGAGGTTAGGTTAGGTTACGTTGGTTAGGTTAGGTTAGGTTAGGTTAGGTTAGGTTAGGCTCAAATTTAACCAGGAGACTCCAAATTTCGTTTTCTCACATAAACTTGATCGTAAATCACTCTAATCCACGATAGGTTACAGTACCTGCAATTTGGGGAGGTTAGGTTAGGTTACGTTGGTTAGGTTAGGTTAGGTTAGGTTAGGCTCAAATTTAACCAGGAGACTCCAAATTTCGTTTTCTCACATAAACTTGATCGTAAATCACTCTAATCCACGATAGGTTACAGTACCTGCAATTTGGGGAGGTTAGGTTAGGTTACGTTGGTTAGGTTAGGTTAGGTTAGGTTAGGTTAGGCTCAAATTTAACCAGGAGACTCCAAATTTCGTTTTCTCACATAAACTTGATCGTAAATCACTCTAATCCACGATAGGTTACAGTACCTGCAATTTGGGGAGGTTAGGTTAGGTTACGTTGGTTAGGTTAGGTTAGGTTAGGTTAGGTTAGGTTAGGCTCAAATTTAACCAGGAGACTCCAAATTTCGTTTTCTCACATAAACTTGATCGTAAATCACTCTAATCCACGATAGGTTACAGTACCTGCAATTTGGGGAGGTTAGGTTAGGTTACGTTGGTTAGGTTAGGTTAGGTTAGGTTAGGTTAGGTTAGGCTCAAATTTAACCAGGAGACTCCAAATTTCGTTTTCTCACATAAACTTGATCGTAAATCACTCTAATCCACGATAGGTTACAGTACCTGCAATTTGGGGAGGTTAGGTTAGGTTACGTTGGTTAGGTTAGGTTAGGTTAGGTTAGGTTAGGTTAGGCTCAAATTTAACCAGGAGACTCCAAATTTCGTTTTCTCACATAAACTTGATCGTAAATCACTCTAATCCACGATAGGTTACAGTACCTGCAATTTGGGGAGGTTAGGTTAGGTTACGTTGGTTAGGTTAGGTTAGGTTAGGTTAGGTTAGGTTAGGCTCAAATTTAACCAGGAGACTCCAAATTTCGTTTTCTCACATAAACTTGATCGTAAATCACTCTAATCCACGATAGGTTACAGTACCTGCAATTTGGGGAGGTTAGGTTAGGTTACGTTGGTTAGGTTAGGTTAGGTTAGGTTAGGTTAGGTTAGGTTAGGTTAGGCTCAAATTTAAGCAGGAGACTCCAAATTTCGTTTTCTCACATAAACTTGATCGTAAATCACTCTAATCCACGATAGGTTACAGTACCTGCAATTTGGGGAGGTTAGGTTAGGTTACGTTGGTTAGGTTAGGTTAGGTTAGGTTAGGCTCAAATTTAACCAGGAGACTCCAAATTTCGTTTTCTCACATAAACTTGATCGTAAATCACTCTAATCCACGATAGGTTACAGTACCTGCAATTTGGGGAGGTTAGGTTAGGTTACGTATGTTAGGTTAGGTTAGGTTAGGTTAGGTTAGGCTCAAATTTAACCAGGAGACTCCAAATTTCGTTTTCTCACATAAACTTGATCGTAAATCACTCTAATCCACGATAGGTTACAGCACCTGCAATTTGGGGAGGTTAGGTTAGGTTAGGTTAGGTTAGGTTAGGTTAGGTTAGGTTAGGTTAGGTTAGGCTCAAATTTAACCAGGAGACTCCAAATTTCGTTTTCTCACATAAACTTGATCGTAAATCACTCTAATCCACGATAGGTTACAGTACCTGCAATTTGGGGAGGTTAGGTTAGGTTACGTTGGTTAGGTTAGGTTAGGTTAGGTTAGGTTAGGCTCAAATTTAACCAGGAGACTCCAAATTTCGTTTTCTCACATAAACTTGATCGTAAATCACTCTAATCCACGATAGGTTACAGTACCTGCAATTTGGGGAGGTTAGGTTAGGTTACGTTGGTTAGGTTAGGTTAGGTTAGGTTAGGTTAGGCTCAAATTTAACCAGGAGACTCCAAATTTCGTTTTCTCACATAAACTTGATCGTAAATCACTCTAATCCACGATAGGTTACAGTACCTGCAATTTGGGGAGGTTAGGTTAGGTTACGTTGGTTAGGTTAGGTTAGGTTAGGCTCAAATTTAACCAGGAGACTCCAAATTTCGTTTTCTCACATAAACTTGGTCGTAAATCACTCTAATCCACGATAGGTTACAGTACCTGCAATTTGGGGAGGTTAGGTTAGGTTACGTTGGTTAGGTTAGGTTAGGTTAGGTTAGGCTCAAATTTAACCAGGAGACTCCAAATTTCGTTTTCTCACATAAACTTGATCGTAAATCACTCTAATCCACGATAGGTTACAGTACCTGCAATTTGGGAGGGTTAGGTTAGGTTACGTTGGTTAGGTTAGGTTAGGTTAGGCTCAAATTTAACCAGGAGACTCCAAATTTCGTTTTCTCACATCAACTTGATCGTAAATCACTCTAATCCACGATAGGTTACAGTACCTGCAATTTGGGGAGGTTAGGTTAGGTTACGTTGGTTAGGTTAGGTTAGGTTAGGTTAGGTTAGGTTAGGTTAGGTTAGGCTCAAATTTAACCAGGAGACTCCAAATTTCGTTTTCTCACATCAACTTGATCGTAAATCACTCTAATCCACGATAGGTTACAGTACCTGCAATTTGGGGAGGTTAGGTTAGGTTACGTTGGTTAGGTTAGGTTAGGTTAGGTTAGGTTAGGTTAGGCTCAAATTTAACCAGGAGACTCCAAATTTCGTTTTCTCACATAAACTTGATCGTAAATCACTCTAATCCACGATAGGTTACAGTACCTGCAATTTGGGGAGGTTAGGTTAGGTTACGTTGGTTAGGTTAGGTTAGGTTAGGTTAGGTTAGGTTAGGCTCAAATTTAACCAGGAGACTCCAAATTTCGTTTTCTCACATAAACTTGATCGTAAATCACTCTAATCCACGATAGGTTACAGTACCTGCAATTTGGGGAGGTTAGGTTAGGTTAGGTTAGGTTAGGTTAGGTTAGGTTAGGCTCAAATTTAACCAGGAGACTCCAAATTTCGTTTTCTCACATAAACTTGATCGTAAATCACTCTAATCCACGATAGGTTACAGTACCTGCAATTTGGGGAGGTTAGGTTAGGTTACGTTGGTTAGGTTAGGTTAGGTTAGGTTAGGTTAGGTTAGGTTAGGCTCAAATTTAACCAGGAGACTCCAAATTTCGTTTTCTCACATAAACTTGATCGTAAATCACTCTAATCCACGATAGGTTACAGTACCTGCAATTTGGAGAGGTTAGGTTAGGTTACGTTGGTTAGGTTAGGTTAGGTTAGGTTAGGTTAGGTTAGGCTCAAATTTAACCATTAGACTCCAAATTTCGTTTTCTCACATAAACTTGATCGTAAATCACTCTAATCCACGATAGGTTACAGTACCTGCAATTTGGGGAGGTTAGGTTAGGTTACGTTGGTTAGGTTAGGTTAGGTTAGGTTAGGTTAGGTTAGGTTAGGTTAGGCTCAAATTTAACCAGGAGACTCCAAATTTCGTTTTCTCACATAAACTTGATCGTAAATCACTCTAATCCACGATAGGTTACAGTACCTCCAATTTGGGGAGGTTAGGTTAGGTTACGTTATTTAGGTTAGGTTAGGTTAGGTTAGGTTAGGTTAGGCTCAAATTTAACCAGGAGACTCCAAATTTCGTTTTCTCAAATAAACTTGATCGTAAATCACTCTAATCAACGATAGGTTACAGTACCTGCAATTTGGGGAGGTTAGGTTAGGTTACGTTATGTTAGGTTAGGTTAGGTTAGGTTAGGTTAGGCTCAAATTTAACCAGGAGACTCCAAATTTCGTTTTCTCACATAAACTTCATCGTAAATCACTCTAATCCACGATAGGTTACAGTACCTGCAATTTGGGGAGGTTAGGTTAGGTTACGTTGGTTAGGTTAGGTTAGGTTAGGTTAGGTTGGGCTCAAATTTAACCAGGAGACTCCAAATTTCGTTTTCTCACATAAACTTGATCGTAAATCACCCTAATCCACGATAGGTTACAGTACCTGCAATTTGGGGAGGTTAGGTTAGGTTATGTTGGTTAGGTTAGGTTAGGTTAGGTTAGGTTAGGTTAGGTTAGGCTCAAATTTAACCAGGAGACTCCAAATTTCGTTTTCTCACATCAACTTGATCGTAAATCACTCTAATCCACGATAGGTTACAGTACCTGCAATTTGGGGAGGTTAGGTTAGGTTACGTTAGGTTAGGTTAGGTTAGGTTAGGCTCAAATTTAACCAGGAGACTCCAAATTTCGTTTTCTCACATAAACTTGATCGTAAATCACTCTAATCCACGATAGGTTACAGTACCTGCAATTTGGGGAGGTTAGGTTAGGTTACGTTGGTTAGGTTAGGTTAGGTTAGGTTAGGTTAGGCTCAAATTCAACCAGGAGACTCCAAATTTCGTTTTCTCACATAAACTTGATCGTAAATCACTCTAATCCACGATAGGTTACAGTACCTGCAATTTGAGGAGGTTAGGTTAGGTTACGTTGGTTAGGTTAGGTTAGGTTAGGTTAGGTTAGGTTAGGCTCAAATTTAACCAGGAGACTCCAAATTTCGTTTTCTCACATAAACTTGATCGTAAATCACTCTAATCCACGATAGGTTATAGTACCTGCATTTTGGGGAGGTTAGGTTAGGTTACGTTGGTTAGGTTATGTTAGGTTAGGTTAGGTTAGGTTAGGCTCAAATTTAACCAGGAGACTCCAAATTTCGTTTTCTCACATAAACTTGATCGTAAATCACTCTAATCCACGATAGGTTATAGTACCTGCAATTTCGTGAGGTTAGGTTAGGTTACGTTGGTTAGGTTAGGTTAGGTTAGGTTAGGTTAGGCTCAAATTTAACCAGGAGACTCCAAATTTCGTTTTCTCACATAAACTTGATCGTAAATCACTCTAATCCACGATAGGTTACAGTACCTGCAATTTAGGGAGGTTAGGTTAGGTTACGTAGGTTAGGTTAGGTTAGGTTAGGTTAGGTTAGGCTCAAATTTAACCAGTAGACTCCAAATTTCGTTTTCTCACATAAACTTGATCGTAAATCACTCTAATCCACGATAGGTTACAGTATCTGCAATTTGGGGAGGTTAGGTTAGGTTACGTTGGTTAGGTTAGGTTAGGTTAGGTTAGGTTAGGCTCAAATTTAACCAGGAGACTCCAAATTTCATTTTCTCACATAAACTTGATCGTAAATCACTCTAATCCACGATAGGTTACAGTACCTGCAATTTGGGGAGGTTAGGTTAGGTTACGTTGGTTAGGTTAGGTTAGGTTAGGTTAGGTTAGGTTAGGCTCAAATTTAACCAGGAGACTCCAAATTTCGTTTTGTCACATAAACTTGATCGTAAATCACTCTAATCCACGATAGGTTACAGTACATGCAATTTGGGGAGGTTAGGTTAGGTTACGTTGGTTAGGTTAGGTTAGGTTAGGTTAGGTTAGGCTCAAATTTAACCAGGAGACTCCAAATTTCGTTTTCTCACATAAACTTGATCATAAATCACTCTAATCCACGATAGGTTACAGTACCTGCAATTTGGGGAGGTTAGGTTAGGTTACGTTGGTTAGGTTAGGTTAGGTTAGGTTAGGTTAGGTTAGGTTAGGCTCAAATTTAACCAGGAGACTCCAAATTTCGTTTTCTCACATAAACTTGATCGTAAATCACTCTAATCCACGATAGGTTACAGTACCTGCAATTTGGGGAGGTTAGGTTAGGTTTTGTTGTTTTGGTTAGGTTAGGTTAGGCTCAAATTTAACCAGGAGACTCCAAATTTCGTTTTCTCACATAAACTTGATCGGAAATCACTCTAATCCACGATAGGTTACAGTACCTGCAATTTGGGGAGGTTAGGTTAGGTTACGTTGGTTAGGTTAGGTTAGGTTAGGTTAGGTTATTGTATGCTCAAATTTAACCAGGAGACTCCAAATTTCGTTTTCTCACATAAACTTGATCGTAAATCACTCTAATCCACGATAGGTTATAGTACCTGCATTTTTTGGAGATTAGGTTTGGTTACGTTGGTTAGGTTAGGTTAGGTTAGGTTAGGTTAGGTTAGGTTAGGTTAGGCTCAAATTTAACCAGGAAACTCCAAATTTCGTTTTCTCACATAAACTTGATCGTAAATCACTCTAATCCACGATAGGTTACAGTACCTGAAATTTGGAGAGGTTCGGTTAGGTTACGTTGGTTAGGTTAGATTAGGTTAGGTTAGGTTCGGTTAGGTTAGGTTAGGCTCAAATTTAACCAGGAGACTCCAAATTTCGTTTTCTCACATAAACTTGATCGTAAATCACTCTGATCCACGATAGGTTACAGTACCTGCAATTTGGGGAGGTTAGGTTAGGTTACGTTGGTTAGGTTAGGTTATGTTAGGTTAGGTTAGGTTAGGCTCAAATTTAACCAAGAGACTCCAAATTTCGTTTTCTCACATAAACTTGATCGTAAATCACTCTAATCCACGATAGGTTACAGTACCTGGAATTTGGGGAGGTTAGGTTAGGTTACGTTGGTTAGGTTAGGTTAGGTTAGGTTAGGTTAGGTTAGGTTAGGTTAGGCTCAAATTTAAGCAGGAGACTCCAAATTTCGTTTTCTCACATAAACTTGATCGTAAATCACTCTAATCCACGATAGGTTACAGTACCTGCAATTTGGGGAGGTTAGGTTAGATTACGTTGGTTAGGTTAGGTTAGGTTAGGTTAGGTTAGGCTAAAATTTAATCAGGAGACTCCAAATTTCGTTTTCTCACATAAACTTGATCGTAAATCACTCTAATCCACGATAGGTTACAGTACCTGCAATTTGGGGAGGTTAAGTTATGTTACGTTGGTTAGGTTAGGTTAGGTTAGGTTCGGTTAGGTTAGGCTCAAATTTAACCAGGAGACTCCAAATTTCGTTTTCTCACATAAACTTGATCGTAAATCACTCTAATCCACGATAGGTTACAGTACCTGCAATTTGGGGAGGTTAGGTTAGGTTACGTTGGTTAGGTTAGGTTAGGTTAGGTTAGGTTAGGTTAGGCTCAAATTTAACCAGGAGACTCCAAATTTCGTTTTCTCACATAAACTTGATCGTAAATCACTCTAATCCACGATAGGTTACAGTACCTGCAATTTGGGGAGGTTAGGTTAGGTTACGTTAGGTTAGGTTAGGTTAGGTTAGTTTAGGTTAGGTTAGGCTCAAATTTAACCAGGAGACTCCAAATTTCGTTTTCTCACATAAACTTGATCGTAAATCACTCTAATCCACGATAGGTTACAGTACCTGCAATTTGGGGAGGTTAGGTTAGGTTACGTTGGTTAGGTTAGGTTAGGTTAGGTTAGGTTAGGCTCAAATTTAACAAGGGGACTCCAAATTTCGTTTTCTCACATAAACTTGATCGTAAATCACTCTAATCCACGATAGGTTACAGTACCTGCAATTTGGGGAGGTTAGGTTAGGTTACGTTAGGTTAGGTTAGGTTAGGTTAGTTTAGGTTAGGTTAGGCTCAAATTTAACCAGGAGACTCCAAATTTCGTTTTCTCACATAAACTTGATCGTAAATCACTCTAATCCACGATAGGTTACAGTACCTGCAATTTGGGGAGGTTAGGTTAGGTTACGTTGGTTAGGTTAGGTTAGGTTAGGTTAGGTTAGGCTCAAATTTAACAAGGGGACTCCAAATTTCGTTTTCTCACATAAACTTGATTGTAAATCGCTCTAATCCACGATAGGTTACAGTACCTGCAATTTGGGGAGGTTAGGTTAGGTTACGTTGGTTAGGTTAGGTTAGGTTAGGTTAGGTTAGGTTTGGTTAGGTTAGACTCAAATTTAACCAGGAGACTCCAAATTTCGTTTTCTCACATAAACTTGATCGTAAATCACTCTAATCCACGATAGGTTACAGTATATTCAATTTGGGGAGGTTAGGTTAGGTTACGTTGGTTAGGTTAGGTTAGGTTAGGTTAGGTTAGGCTCAAATTTAACCAGGAGACTCCAAATTTCGTTTTCTCACATAAACTTGATCGTAAATCACTCTAATCCACGATAGGTTACAGTACCTGCAATTTGGGGAGGTTAGGTTAGGTTACGTTGGTTAGGTTAGGTTAGGTTAGGTTAGGTTAGGTTAGGTTAGGCTCAAATTTAACCAGGAGACTCCAAATTTCGTTTTCTCACATGAACTTGATCGTAAATCACTCTAATCCACGATAGGTTACAGTACCTGCAATTTCGTGAGGTTAGGTTAGGTTACGTTGGTTAGGTTAGGTTAGGTTAGGTTAGGTTAGGTTAGGTTAGGTTAGGCTCAAATTTAACCAGGAGACTCCAAATTTCGTTTTCTCACATAAACTTGATCGTAAATCACTCTAATCCACGATAGGTTACAGTACCTGCAATTTGGGGAGGTTAGGTTACGTTACATTGGTTAGGTTAGGTTAGGTTAGGTTAGGTTAGGTTAGGTTAGGTTAGGCTCAAATTTAACCAGGAGACTCCAAATTCCGTTTTCTCACATAAACTTAATCGTAAATCACTCTAATCCACGATAGGTTACAGTACCTGCAATTTGGGGAGGTTAGGTTAGGTTACGTTGGTTAGGTTAGGTTAGGTTAGGTTAGGTTATACTAAATTTTAACCAGGAGACTCCAAATTTCGTTTTTTCACATAAACTTGATCGTAAATCACTGTAATCCACGATAGGTTACAGTACCTGCAATTTGGGGAGGTTAGGTTAGGTTACGTTGGTTAGGTTAGGTTAGGATAGGTTAGGTTAGGTTAGGCTCAAATTTAATCAGGAGACTCCAAATTTCGTTTTCTCACATAAACTTGATCGTAAATCACTCTAATCCACGATAGGTTATAGTACCTGCAATTTGGGGAGGTTAGGTTTGGTTACGTTGGTTAGGTTAGGTTAGGTTAGGTTAGGTTAGGTAAGGTTAGGTTAGGCTCAAATTTAACCAGGAGACTCCAAATTTCGTTTTCTCACATAAACTTGGTCGTAAATCACTCTAATCCACGATAGGTTACAGTACCTGCAATTTGGGGAGGTTAGGTTAGGTTACGTTGGTTAGGTTAGGTTAGGTTAGGTTAGGCTCAAATTTAACCAGGAGACTCCAAATTTCGTTTTCTCACATAAACTTGATCGTAAATCACTCTAATCCACGATAGGTTACAGTACCTGCAATTTGGGGAGGTTAGGTTAGGTTACGTTGGTTGGGTTAGGTTAGGTTAGGTTAGGTTAGGTTAGGTTAGGCTCAAATTTAACCAGGAGACTCCAAATTTCGTTTTCTCACATAATCTTGATCGTAAATCACTCTAATCCACGATAGGTTACAGTACCTGCAATTTGGGGAGGTTAGGTTAGGTTACGTTGGTTAGGTTAGGTTAGGTTAGGTTAGGTTAGGTTAAGTTAGGTTAGGCTCAAATTTAACCAGGACCCTCCAAATTTCGTTTTCTCACATAAACTTGATCGTAAATCACTCTAATCCACGATAGGTTACAGTACCTGCAATTTGGGGAGGTTAGGTTAGGTTACATTGGTTAGGTTAGGTTAGGTTAGGTTAGGTTAGGTTAGGCTCAAATTTAACCAGGAGACTCCAAATTTCGTTTTCTCACATAAACTTGATCGTAAATCACTCTAATCCACGATAGGTTACAGTACCTGCAATTTGGTGAGGTTAGGTTAGGTTACGTTGGTTAGGTTAGGTTAGGTTAGGTTAGGTTAGGTTAGGCTGAAATTTAACCAGGAGACTCCAAATTTCGTTTTCTCACATAAACTTGATCGTAAATCACTCTAATCCACGATAGGTTACAGTACCTGCAATTTGGGGAGGTTAAGTTATGTTACGTTGGTTAGGTTAGGTTAGGTTAGGTTCGGTTAGGTTAGGCTCAAATTTAGCCAGGAGACTCCAAATTTCGTTTTCTCACATAAACTTGATCGTAAATCACTCTAATCCACGATAGGTTACAGTACCTGCAATTTCGGGAGGTTAGGTTAGGTTACGTTGGTTAGGTTAGGTTAGGTTAGGTTAGGTTAGGTTAGGCTCAAATTTAACCAGGAGACTCCAAATTTCGTTTTCTCACATAAACTTGATCGTAAATCACTCTAATCCACGATAGGTTACAGTACCTCCAATTTTGGGAGATTAGGTTAGGTTAGGTTATGTTAGGTTAGGTTAGGCACAAATTTAACCAGGAGACTCCAAATTTCGTTTTCTCACATAAACTTGATCGTAAATCACTCTAATCCACGATAGGTTACAGTACCTGCAATTTGGGGAGGTTAGGTTAGGTTACGGTGGTTGGGTTAGGTTAGGTTAGGTTAGGCTCAAATTTAACCAGGAGACTCCATATTTCGTTTTCTCACATAAACTTGATCGTAAATCACTCTAATCCACGATAGGTTACAGTACCTGCAATTTGGGGAGGTTAGGTTAGGTTACGTTGGTTAGGTTAGGTTAGGTTAGGTTAGGTTGGGCTCAAATTTAACCAGGAGACTCCAAATTATGTTTTCTCACATAAACTTGATCGTAAATCACCCTAATCCACGATAGGTTACAGTACCTGCAATTTGGGGAGGTTAGGTTAGGTTACGTTGGTTAGGTTAGGTTAGGTTAGGTTAGGTTAGGTTAGGTTAGGCTCAAATTTAACCAGGAGACTCCAAATTTCGTTTTCTCACATCAACTTGATCGTAAATCACTCTAATCCACGATAGGTTACAGTATATTCAATTTGGGGAGGTTAGGTTAGGTTACGTTGGTTAGGTTAGGTTAGGTTAGGTTAGGTTAGGTTAGGCTCAAATTTA